>NC_092688.1:8984608-9282108 GCF_964275005.1 Diadema setosum
TTCAATTCCCGTCCAGTACTTTACGTCCTTGGACAAGATGTTTTTACCCACAATGTCCCTCTTGACCCAGGTGTATAAATGGGTACAAATGTACCTGGCAATGCTAGGGTAATAATAATGGCATTGCCCTCTGGTAGAACAGTGACAACACTGAAGAGGCTACTCTGGGTAAAGGACGCCTTATCATTATATTATTATAACCTCCACCAAGGGAGGAGGTTATGTTTTCGTTACCGTTGGTTTGTTTGTTTATTTGTTTGTTTGTTTGTTTGCTTGTCCGTGTTGAAAATAACTCAAAAAGTAGTGAATGGATTTGAATGAAACTTACAGAAAAGGTTTAGAATGACACAAGTATTACACAAATGATTAAATTTTGGTAGTGATCCGAGAATTTTGGGGGAATTTATGAAGGATTTTTGATATTTTGACATGTAGGGTCAATGAACTTGGGAGTTCAAGCTGCGCATTTTTTAGGTTTTCAAACGCGCACTAAAGTGCATGCTCTAGTTTCTGCTAGGGCGAGGCGTGCCACGCAGCTGAAGGTTTATGACGTAACAAAGGCTTCTATAGTGGGAAATCGGGCAATTTTTCAGCATGTATACCTATGGGTGGAAATCACTGATCCCTATGAAAAGCCCAAAGAGTTTTTCCCCAGTGGTGGAGAGGAGAAAAATCTCTTTTGGACAAGCAAGATCATCGGTGGAAAGTAGCTGCTTGGTGGAGGTCTGCGCTGTCAGAGTGCTTTTCTAGTTTTTGTTATTATCATTATGAATAGATTTTATTCCATTTATCCTGTTTGCCGCAGAGTTTCCCTTGGCAAAAGATAATGATTATTCGTAAACATCATGAGGTTTTTGACAAAAGGGGAAAAAAAGACCTTGCAAGTTTTATGAGTCTATGAGTCATAATGAAACTTCAATAAATTCAATTTGATAGTCTGTTCAGGGGCACAGCAATCTATAAAAATAAAGCCGGATAGACAGGCCAAATAAACTTCATACTAAATTTGTATTTCCATAGTATTTGCACGAATGTGTGTAATGTTCATGATCATTAACATCCTCAATTTCCTATAGTTGTCTGTTGGAAGGGATAGCAGACACACTTTTTAGCTTAAAGGCATAATTTACCATTTGCAGAAGAAACAAAAACACGGCATTAGTGCTTTAAATTAGTTCTAAAATGTGAATTAGGGAAAGAAACAACCACTGTAAAAAATTGAATCCGTATAATCCATTTTAAGTATTGGTGAATACACAAAATGTGAACAATAGTTATAATGAAAATGTTTCCAAACTAAGCCATCTACAGTTATGGTTCAATGAGAAAAATACTGATGATCTCCTTATACTTTAGACTTTATTGCAAAAATCTTACATGATAGGATGTTTTGTGGCACGGTACAACAGACCTACACATATGCATCAAATGTGTTATCTTGAACATTTTTTAAATCACTGCTCCCAAAGGCAAACAGGACCTTTAAATTGTAACTACAGTAGGTAGTGCATTTTTGCAAGTGCTTGCGCATGATTATGTTTACATGAATATATGAACTTGTGTTTATCTTTATATGTAAATCCTCAGGCGATATTATGTGTATATCATTTACTAAAAACTAACTTGGAAGAATATTACCTCCTACACCAGTAGTGCATACTAAAATGTGTTGCATCAGTCAGAATGGTGTCAATGATATTCTACAGTCGGTAGTAATTGTGAGCAGCTGTGCAGTGTATGTGGCATCAGTCACAATGATGTCAGTGATATTGTACAGTTGATGGTGATTGTGAACAGCTGGTACCGAGAGAGTTAACAATTATTAACGCTACAGGATGTAGCGCTGTCACAATTAGAGCCTGAAAATAGCTTGCAGTCTCTCAGGAACAGCGAGATTGGATGTCTTTTTCTCTGGAGTTTTGAGTCAGATGTGGTCTGCATTTTCCTCCAGGCACATGGAGAAATTCTGTCGCAGGATGTAATTAACCCAGTGAATTAGCATGTCACCTGTGCTCTTCCGTTTCCTACATATCCTGTTACAGTTAAACTTAGAGTGAAATTCAAGCCCTTTGCTGAGTCCCCCCCCCCCCCCCCCCACATCCACCTTGGATGGGATATGGTTGACATTTTAATAGTGTAATTAAAAGTCATGTCTCATCCCAATCAAGATTTATGATAATTTTGAGACCCAGGAAGAAGAAGGGCAGGTAAATGAGTACACATCAATGCGGAGACACAGATCTAGACTTCATCTGTGTTGTGTAAAACTTGTACCTGCCATCAATTAATTCTGCAGTGTTTTGAAGGATGCAAAACTCTCTGTATGCTTAGTTTTTGGTTTGCTTCTTCATAGCAACATCAACAACAACAACAACAACAACAACAACAACAACAACAACAGAATCATAATGGGAAAAAAAATAGTGAACCAAAAGTGTATGTGTAAATAATTTGGTTACAGTTCGTTATTCCGAAGGTTCATTATTCCGAAGGCTCTTTATTCCGAAGATTTGTTACTCCGAAGGTTCGTTAATCCAAAAATGTGATGAGGTTCATTATTCCGAGGTTCATTAATCCAAAAATGAAATAAGGTTCGTTATTCCGAAGGTTTGTTAATCCGAAAATGAAACAAAGCTCGTTATTCCGAAGGTTCGTTATGGACCCTATATCATTTCGGATCAACGAACCTTCGGAATAGCGAACCCTATTTTATTTTTGGATCAACGAACCTTCGGAATAACGAGCCCTATTTCATTTTCGAATAAACGAGCCTTCGGAATAGCGAACCCTATTTAATTTTCGGATTAACGAACGTTCAGAATAATGAAAGTTCGGAATAACGTCACAAATGTTCGGATTAACGAACCCTTTTTCATTTTCGGATTAACGAACCTCTAGGTCTAGGGAATTTGTGTGTTTCGGATTAACGAACCTTCGGAATAACGAACCTTCGGAATAATGTACAGCACCCAATAATTTAGGTACTGAGGTATTGAGGTCGTTTCGCTTCATAGTGAGAAATGATTTTTCATAAAGGGCTATCGTTTGGTGGCGCGATCTGCCACTTTTATTCGAAATGGATTGTTATTCTATCATTTATTTTGGGCCACTACATTTTTTTTTTTTTTTTAGGCCACCTAGATATCACATTTGAAGATTTGTAGGCCACCAGAGAAAAAAGTCAGTGTCGAGCCCTGCCATCTATACTGATCAGTCAAGATAGCAAGCCTGCGGATGCGCTGGTCAGCGACTAAAGTGCTGTATGAGTAAAGTGATGGAAAGACCAGTGGGGCGGAGTGTAGGCGTCTGTTCCATTAAGATGTCATTCAGAGAGAAGAGACAGAGCTCCAAACTGAGTCTTGATTTGCAGCTCATTGCTAAATCCACCGTTTCCCCCACCAGATTATGTTTAAATCTGGCATGATATTACGGAAATATCTTACCCCAAATTCAATTTCCCCCCATGGAGACCCTCTCTTCATCCCTCTAGAAAGCCTGAATTAGGAAAAATTGCCGATAGATGAGCAGGGACTAGTAATTAGAGATGATGCGTGCATTATTAAAGTAGGCAGTGGATTTCAATTTTTGTTTTTTTCTAGAAGAGGGTCAAAAGTTCACTATAGAGATTACAGTCATAATGTTACATGGGCATGCAACTAAAGCCTTTCAGTTCTCTGTTTACGCGCATATCATGTTTGAGATGTCATGGTACTTTGAGGACAACAAGTGCATCTACATAGAAATATTTGATTATAATATGATTTGAAATGATGTACTGGCATTTTAATGAACAGAGTAGTACTGAATTGGTGATATCACAGTCTTTTGTTGTAGCTTGGATTGGAACCAGGCAGCTTGTACATGTATGAGCATAAAGTGAGCATAAACACTCAGGCCAGGTGAGGTTGTTTATATCTGGTTTCAATGACGATGAATGGTGATGACTGTACACTGTTGTACTCTCTAGCTCTTCTGCTAGTTGCTGGGACTTTGTTTCAATATATATTGTGAATCTATTGCGGTCAAGTACTGTATCTCTGAAGTGATTGTGTTGGAAATTTCTTTCATTCCAAAATATCAGGCAAAGCATTAGTAGAGTGCCTTGAATGACACGACATTTTCGAGATGGTAAACGGGGGATAACATCGAAACCAAAAGACATACCAAACAACTTCCTCGACTGCTCCTGTGAGGCTTACTAGAAGGTAGGGAGGGGTATTAAAAGGAGATGGGAAGGGAAGGGGAAGGGGAAGGGGGAGGGGGACAGGCACATTTGTCCATAATGTCGTGAAGTCAGGAGGATGCATAATTTGTGGCACTTAGTGATCAGGAGCATTGAAGCCACGGAAAGAAGCATTGATTTACATGTACATCTCTCAGATGCCTGATATTCTGCTGGCTGTAATGATGATTATGATGATGATTATAATCATAGTAATGATAGTGGTGGTGATAATAGCTCAATGACATTGGTCATGATGGCAATGATAGTATGATAGTAATGAAAATCCTTTCTTTCCTGAAAGTATCCCTATGGCCACATACAGGTAAGGATTGGTTTCGTATCTAAGAGCAGGATTGAGGATGATGAGGCAGAAATTCACAAGAGCCATCCCCAGATGAGGATGACATGATGTTGTGAAGTTAGCCTTGCATCAAGCAATATAGAATGCATCTATCACTGAAATTCAGAGTCAGCAGTTATATCACTTTTGCACTTACTGTAACTCGGGATGTATGTATGCTAATACACATGATGAAAGCCTATTGCAAAACAAGCTTCATGCCAGACTATTTTTGACAAAAGAGGTGTGCCAAGAGTGACACTGTTGACTGACCCATAAATGGCAACCATCAGCACATCTGAGTGGTGTATGTATGTTATAATCACAATGGAGATTATCTGATGAATGCATTACGCATGTACCCCTTGTTGTGACTAAAGTATTACTCTGCGGTTCAAAAGGGGACTTTATCCCAAATATATGTGGATTGAGTGAATGTAGCAATATGAGGAGAACACATCAGTGGAAGTTTGTGAGGAAAATTGGACAATCCGTTCTAAAGTTCAGATTTTTTCTTTCCAGTTTCATACTGTCAGTGCTGGATATAAAGACTGCAACAGGTTATTAACTCTTTATGTGCCACGTTCGCACGTCCGACTCAGTCGACGGCGTGCCAACTTCGCATATTCTGCTCAACAAACAAAGCCGCCAAGACCGATCGATAAACCGCTAATTACTGCTAATCCCGCGGCACAATGAAAGCGTTTCTCGTGCTTTTGTTCCTGTCATATACGGCTTGCATTCTATGTGGTGATCGACTATCAAGTGATGTTCCCAACTAGATTTGCTCGTATATTCTAAGTTTCTGTCACGGTTTTATGTGCAAAAGTCATGCCTTTACAGTAATGTAGCAACTAGTCATTCAAAAGAAAAATTGAAAATAGAGTCATCATACAATTTATATCGAAACAAAGCTTGGCATTCCTCTTTAACTTTGCCTACTATTATGCTCATCTTAACAGAAATTTGTAGAAGTTATACAAATTGGAAAAACAGAATTCTTTCTCGAAGCATGACTACCTTCGTGTCTCAGAATAACGTGGCACACAGGGGGTTTCCACCATGGCACATAAAGAGTTAAGTTGCAGTTGGCAATTTGAATGCCCATAATCAAGTGAATTGATTGTTACATAGGCATTTATGGAGATGATACTCTTGCTTGTCCTGCAATATCAATTGGAACAAACAGATGTACTTTGTTTTGTATCTTCAATGAAATTGTTTAATACATGTACGTTCTTCTCTTCTTTTTTTTATGTGTTTGATGAAATAATCTGCTCAGAGGTATCAAGAATCATGACTGTGACCACATAAGTGGGGCAGGTAAAGATTGAAAGTTGTGTTGGCTATACTGAGAGTGTCTTGGTACCAAGGCTAATCTAAAGCTTGACAGGTGAAAGGTGTTATTGCAAGGAAGGAGGTAAGGAAGTTCAGGTGTGACAGCTGGTTTAAGGCGGTCTGTGAAGTGAGACACGGTGGCAACTTTTTCGACCCTTGAATCTCTGCAAAGGAGAGAACAACCAGGGTAATCTCATTCCGTGTACTTCACGCAAGTTTGGGACAGGTGTTTGTTTGTCTGTTTCTGTTGCCACTCGACATCATCTTTGACGCTGACATCAAACTTAGTTTCAGAGAATGAGGAGTAAGCTGGTAGACATGTGCATTTTCTTCCAAAAATTAAAGCCAGTATTAAGCAGGAGTACATGTATTTCTTAATCAAGGTGCTACATAAGTAAGCACTTGCCCAATTTGCCCAGGGCAAGTGAAATCAAAGTTGGGCAAGTGTTTTTGAACAATGAAAAAAATGCTTGCCTAAATTGGGCAAGCAAAAAGTTTTGAAGCCACCGTGATCCCCACAGTTATTCCCATACAAACCCACTGACAAAGGCACCCACAAAGGCACCATACAGCAACCCAAAGATAATGACTGTTTAGTGATACATTGTAGCAACCTTCTAACACTTACATGAAGAAGCCCTAATGCCATGCAACAGCAACACTCAGTCGAACCAAGTTTGTTACTAGCAAGTAAATCAATGTGGTGTTTATTCAAATGATTGTGTTTTATTTAGCCCTTGACTTCACAAGTGTTTTTCAATATCATTTTCTTATATTTTTGGACTTTCTTTTCGGGCAAGTAAAATTCATGTTCAGGCAAGTGGTGACAAAAAAAAAATTATGCAGCACCCTGATAATACTAGAAAGCTGTTCCCTTTGGTGAATCTCTCTCATTATTGTGACCTGATTTTTTAATAGTGGAAATGTCCCTAATAAAAGGAAACTAGGAGGGGGTACTACCCCCTCCCATTTTGGTGGGTAATGCAGGGTAGTATAATCATTTCTTAGTCGTATACACGTACTTTGTATGCAAATGGTGAATTTTGGCACTGATACATCTAATCAAAACTTTGCAACATTATTGTTAGCCTACACCTGTTGGTATAAAATTCCCCATAATACATTAAGTACAAAGTGTATGCAGGTAGCTCCAAATATTGAGAATTTATGCTAGTGGCTGATGTGCCAGGAAGATAAAGATAGACAATGTAATGCCAAGGTGTGTAGAGCTTCCAAAACTTTCAAATGCAACTTCTGTAACTTTCAAAGTTAGTGCCTTGTGCTTTAGGAGCTAAATTCTAGTTGAAATGTCATGCAAATTTAAGAGCGCATACCCATCCCCTTCCTGAATTGCAGAAGCTCTGCAGCGGATCCATCTGTCCACAGCCTAAGCAGCAGCAGCAAATTGTCATTACTCAGTGCCAGGAGGCAGATCACATTGTAGGTCTTCCGTAGCATACACACACGCGATGATTTCTGGTCCAGTTACTATGAGGACCCCTCCTCTGCCAATTTCTTTCTCTCTTCCTCTCTTTTTTTTTTTTCTCTTTTGCACATT
Organism: Diadema setosum; assembly: GCF_964275005.1. Taxonomy (NCBI): domain Eukaryota; kingdom Metazoa; phylum Echinodermata; class Echinoidea; order Diadematoida; family Diadematidae; genus Diadema; species Diadema setosum. The sequence goes on from NC_092688.1 coordinate 8,992,070, forward strand.
TACTGCCCCAATTATTGATCTGTAAACCCAGCACCGTGATTTTGAGTCATCTCTCCCAACTCTCCCACATTTTTAGTCCCGTTCCAGGTTCAATTTACGTGCAAATCAGAGTAGATTTCCTGATATTTACAAAGTCTCTTGGGAGCCCTACGGACCTCCTTAAAAGAAGATTGTCAATCAGTGTCTTTCAAATTCTAGGTTTCTACATTTACATTTATGTATTATAATCAGACTTGAAAGGAGACTATCTGATGTGCTTGTCCTGAAATTTGTTGTTCCATTAATTTTTACTAACCATTTATCAATGATAGTACATGTGTGACCATCTTTGTTTGTGAATGTAGGTTGCTGAGAATCGACATCCTGTCTTGGAAATTTGAAAGGAATGTTGGTCTAGAACTTCTAATTACACATCAGAACTTTTAGCATTGTTCCCATCTTACCCGCATATGAGCATACTACACTGTATCTCTAGATACATTCTCCATATCCTAGAAGTATTGTCATCCAAAATATGAGTATCAGACCATGTGAAGTGAATATCAAGCTAGTGGGAAGAGAATGATAAAATGAACTAACAGCAAAAATTTCAATTGTAAAGTTCCCATTCAAAGTCTCTTCTCATTTCGTCAGGTTATTTATCCAAAAGCATGTAAAAAGGGAGAAAAAAAGTCTGGTGGGAACATCTTTAAATACAGTGTACATGTACTGTATATTACAACTTAAAATAGCTTACATACTGTGTGTGAAGACATTGCATTGAGCTCAAATGGATACAGTAGGACCTTGTTACAAATAACAAGGATATTTAAAAACTGTGACATTTACCTTGTTTTATTGGGTTTCTCACTATGTCAGGCTACAAAATCAAAGAAATAAAGAGCTGAGACCTGCAAGGTCATCTTGTTATTAGACAGTTTTGTTATATCTGACTTCTTCATAATGAGGTCTATTACTTTACATTAAACTAGGAAAAAGACAGTAAGAAAAGGTCCAGGGTATCACTTGACTAGATATTGATGTGCTTGTGGTGTGATTGATGCCTGATAAATAACCTATGTGATACTTGTACCAAGCCCTGAGATATACAATTTGCAACCATGGATGAATCAATTTAAAAACACCACATCTTCAATGCTTGTTGTATTTGAACAAGAAGTGTAAAAGCAATCTCTTATTTATCTAATTCTCTCATTGAATGCAATAAAGTGTGTTGCATTTTTTGTGGTTTGTTGACTTTAAAGTGATTATAGTTTGCCAATCTAATTGAATTTTTGTAGGTTTATCATTCATCTGTAGATCTAATTGAAGGTGTCCTGCATTTGGCTGTTAAAGCTTGACTTGAATATATTCATAGAACTTTTGGTAATCTATGATTATTGCAACTTTGCTAGAAAAGAACAAAACATAGCTCTACTATTGATTTGCTCATGTATGCATCAAGCATCCATTCTTATTCACTATTAAAAGTATGCCTTTGTCTTTTGATAACCTGCATGAAAATATATTGAAGTGAAGGTTTTGTGATGTGGTATTCTTATTGACCCTTTCTTCAAATCAACATCACGCCAAACAATGAAAGTAAGAGTGCCCCAGAGACCGGGGCACTGCTCTATCGAGGAAACTGGTATTTCTTCCTGGATCCTCCATACCCTCTGCCCACATCCTTCTCCGTGGCATGGGAGAGGATGTGGTTACCATGGTAATGTGCTCCCTATCCTCCACTCCAGGAATGCACTAGCTTCAGTCTGAAATTCACGCCGATTATGACCCTCAAGTGTGTCTGAGTTCGGGCTTGAAATGTCAGGATCTCACACTGAATCCTCCTCCAAGAAACTAAACAAAACAAAAAAATCTCCCAGTTTATCACATTGCTTTGTCTGTTTGTTGATTTTTCATTGATTTTACTTTTCTTGGTTTCCAGTAATGGTTTATCTTGAAACATGGCCAACAATGGGATTGGTAGTTTAATACCAAGGCTTAGATTTGGTTAGATTTGGCATAATATGTGTTCACAGATAGAAACCATAGATACTGCATAAATGTGCATAGTAGCAAGAACTCAGAGGCTATTCCAGGATTCCATTACTCTCAAGTGAAAAAACAAAAACAAACAAACCTTCTGAAAATGTATTGATGCAGAATGAATTGGTACTCTTATTTATCAAGAATGGTATTGCTCATTAAAGAATGTAATGTTCCTTTCCACAGAGAAGGGCAGTATATGTCCAGGGAGGTGTTCCACCTCCCTGATATGTCCATGTAATAGTAATTATGCACCTGTCTGACTCTCTATCAAGTCACTGTCATTCAATGCCTGCAAACCCACATTGTGCATACTGTATTATAAAGGTACTGTACTCTAATTATCAGGTTACTGAAATTCCATTTTTAAGGAAAGGGAAGTAACCTCAGGACTGGCAGGCAATTCTGTAATTTAGCTACTGACATAGCTGATAGTGTGCTGAAATATTGACTTTCAGAGTTACTCCAGAAATGGCTCACTCTAGATAAAGTTCAACCAAAGAGAAAGGCGTGCGGTGAATGAAAGTGATATGAATGCTGAGAGAGCTGATTATGCGCAGAATACCCCCCCCCCCTCTATAAATGTATGATATGTGTATAGATGCGTGTGTTGTGTCAAGATAATAGATTTCTCTAAACACATTCAATCGATGAACTTACCTGTACCTGTAACAGTTCTGACATTGCTCTGCCATCTTTTTCAAGTGGTGGCTAATCGGCAACTGATGTTTAGGCACAAGTTAGCAATCACCCAGGTGTAACATCCAGGTAACAGTGCCATCGAGCACCACTGGGTGATAGTGCCATCGTAAATGTCACACACACACAACACATCGTAAATGTGTCGTGTGTGTGTGTGTGTGTGTGTGTGTACTACAGTGTAGCTGGATAGAGGATGAATGCATCTGAGCTCTGCTCATCCTAGTTTGGGATCAAGAACTTTATTGTGATTACAGTATGGGTCCCAAAAATATTTATCAAGAGAAAGATTTCTTCAAACTTCTTTCAAGAAGTCATGGGAAGTTCTTCACGTGCTCAGTTTTCTTCCACCCTTGCAGTACCATGGGTATATGATATCATAATGGAGTATTAAATACTGAATTATGTTGAGTCCTTAAATATCTCTTTCAACTGCTTCCTGTTATACTTTTTGAAAAACGTATTCACTTTGGTCTCTCATCACTGTGGTTGTCTATAATTTGATGGGATGCAGACCCGCTTCTGTTTTTATATTGATATTCACCATGGTAGATGTATTTCTGTTTAAAATGAGTATAATTGTAATGATGCACTGTGTTGCTATACAGTACTCTTAGAGGAAGGATAAAGAAAGCAAAGAAAGAATTTGATTGCAAAATTGGTTAAGTGCCATATTTAGGTATTTTGAAATAAGTCAAAGTAAAGGACAGCAAAGTAAGATTAATCCAATGATACCTCATCTGTTACATAACAAGGAAATTTCGTGAAATTATGATAAAAAACATTTACTTATCATTTTCTTTGTTTCTTTTTTAAGCAGATTTAATCACAAATATCTCAACTTGACAAGAATGGACTTATCTCGTTTGCAGTAAAACCCTTCAAATATATCGTATCACACTTCTTTTTTTTTTTTTTTTTGTATTTCTGTACAGGTGGGTACACTGGAGACATCTACTCCAACTCCAACCTGCGAAACAAGAATGACCTCTTTGAGTACAAGTTATCAAATGGACAGTGGATTGAGAGGAAATTTGAGGGCAGGTGAGTCTACTGGTTAATCTTTGCGGAACCCCTTATGTGCTAGGAATTTTTTGACAATGCGTGCAATGCTATGACATTTACTGTACCAATCAGCACTCAAAGTCAAAGTCAGATTGTCAATAGCTGTGTTGTTGTTTTTTTCTGTGTCTTGGGTATTTGTTTACTTTTTTGTGAGGGAGGGGGGGGGGGCTTTATAATACCTTAGATAACATTGTTAGTTGTGGAGTTGAGGAAGATCTTATTTCAAATGTTGCAATTCAATTAGTCAGCAACTGCTATATTGAGTTTACACCATCCTGGCTCAGGGGTGTTGATGTGCTTCACTGGCCCAATGATAGCCACCTGCCAGTCAGCCACTGGCTGTGAAGATGTCAGCATGTCCATGAATTTGTTTCCAAGATGTTAGATGTGGGTGTGGGATGAAATGTGAAACTGTCCCAGCTTGAATCATGTTCATAATTCAGGCGAGGTGACGACAGCGTCGCACCGAAAATGGTCGCTTTCTTGTCATGGCATGTTGTCGAGAAAAAGAGTGATCCGAAAAGGCTTCCATATCATACCATTGCCTGTAATAATGAATCCAATGTTGACAGATTTGAGGTGGTGTACTTCTTGTTGTCAGCCTTTCATGAATTATCAGTGAGCAGATGAGCAAATGAACTCTAGCCAGAGATAGGAAGATTAGAACTGTCTTTATACATCTAACCTGGAGAGTGAGAGACTGGCAAGAGAAGTGATATTACTGATTAGGACCAGACAAAAGTGCAAGGGAAGTGCAGTGAACTTTCTGGTACACAAGTATGTTTTTTTCCATGTCTTCACAAATAAAAGCCAAATACTTAAAGGGACTGTACAGTACTGGTTGAGGTGGGGATTCATGTTTTGAACATTCAAAGTGAGATAATGAGAAACCCCATATGAAATATGAAAGAGCATGTAATTTTAAGAAGGATTTAACATTTATTTGATGAAAATTGGTTTTCAAATGGCTGAGATATCCAAAAAAGTGATAATGATAAAAGTCGACAGGCCACGCCTTTTATTAGCATCTCTTTGTTTCACGTTGTTTTTGGATATCTCAGCCATTTCAAAACCGATTTTCATCAAATAAACTTTTGATACCCCTTAGAACTGCATGCTCTTTGACATCTCATAGAGTGGTTTCTGAATGTCTCGCAAAAAGTTAAAAGCTAAATCCTCACCTCAACCAGAACTGTACACACCCTTTAAGCTCAGATGTTGACTGTGCTTAGCATAGAATGACATTTGCATCCTTTTGTTTTTCGTATTATCATCATTATAGTTATCATTTTATTGTCGTAATCATATTCTTTTTTCATTCACTTATTTGTTTTGTTTTATTTGTGACTAGGAAAGCAAATGGAATGGACTTAATTGCAAATTGGGAAATAAGAGCAGTCTTTGGGGAAGTTTTGAGAAAGAAATATACCTTGTGAGTCAGGTTCACTGTAAGGATGAATTCATGCAGTGTACAGAAGGTGGCGACGGTATCAGCCACTCTATCATTATTTTGTATGTCATGAAATGCCAGAGAGCATGATTGTTTGCGCTCACTGATATATATACACACACAAGCCATTAGAGAGTTTTCCAGAGAGTCATTTATTTCACAGTCAACACAGTTCACATGTAAAGTTCCTTGTGCTAGGGGACCAGTGACTTTTATAAAACAGTGGTACCAAAGCAGCATTTGACATGCATCCACCTGTATGTATTTTGTCTGTGTTGTATCAGGTTACCTCCTGCTAGATCAGCCCATGGAGCGGCCGTGTGGCAGGATAAACTCTGGATCTTTGCTGGATACGATGGAAACGCCAGGTAAGGAATAGATGGGATAGAAACAAAGAAACAAACAGACAAATGTACACGTCAAAAAGTAACTTCTGCAAAATCCATGCACTTCTCAGAGCTGCCAACTACATATAGTACTGATTTTCAGTAATTTCTACTGAAATTGGACAAGAATACTGAAGGTTACAAGCAAATTACTGATTTTAGAAATCATTGTCTGTGATAAATTCTATAACACTGTTAAGGATTACTGATTTTCACTCAAAAAAGGTGCAAATTACTGATTTTCAGCCATCATAGTACTGAAAGGCTTTTACAAAAGTTGGCAGCTCTGACTTCTATGTTGCCAACAGATATGTTGGCAGGTTTAATGTGAGATGAGTGAATGTTGATAGTAGTTACGTATTTCTCAGGTACACAATGTATGTGTATCAGTAAAAACTTAATATAAGTATTTAGTCCACATGTAAGTTTCTAAGTCTGAACTTATCCTCACATATCTTATGATCTCTTTCATAAGCTTGTGATAATGAGGTGTTGCAAAATTAATAGTACTCGTCTCGTACCTTTATAATTTTGATGGCAATGGAAATAGAGCTGACACGAGTTAGCCTGTATGATATATCAAGATTTTTTTCTTTAATGGGAACTTGTTTCTTCATGATATTCTGAAACCAGAATTGATGACTAAAGAGAGTGAGGATCTTTCGATGTGAATATGGTTTTGGTAGATAAGTTTTCTTTAATGCTGAAAAAGCAGCAGATATCCAAGGCCAAAGATGAGGTTCAGTTCCAAATTTACAGGAAAGGTGTGGAGTCAAGGCCAAAATAAATCACATACAGATGTTTGCATCAAACATGTAACTAGAATTCTGGATCACAAAACTTCTGTCACACAAAGGGACTTGCCACTGATGATTGATGTGGTTCTTGGCACCCCAAGAAATTCTATTGGAAATGTAAGAAGAAGCGAAAATGATATCCAAGCAGGAAGGAAGCCGATATTCGGTTGATAAGAAATCATACAGGATGTTGCGTCAATTAAAACAAATCAATTACACATGCTCTCTGGCGGATACAATTTTACTACAGGCACTATTATCACATTTGAAACTTGTTGTGATCTCTTACTGCATGTGATAGGAGAGGTTTCAAGGCCAAATGTGAGACGTTTCTGCCTGCAAGGGTAAACCCCGTTGTTTCCATGATCTTGCTCTCTTTGTTCTTTTTATCCCCACCCCCCCCCCCACAAAAACAAAAACAGAAAAATGATGAAAGAAAGAAAAGAATAGAGTGCTTGTGAAAGTGGGACCGTCACCAGCTTCCTCGTGTCCTGCTCTGAGAGAAGGGTAGTGATTCAATCTAGGCAATAGTTGCATGTGTATGTTCATGTCGCTCAAAGTTATGAAGGAAGGTCTCATGAAGTACCTGATGTCTCTCTTTCATGTCCTTTGTTCTATCTTGAATATGAATGACATTAAATGACAAGTTGGAAGTTTCAGAGGAAGATCTTAATAGAAGTTATTGATATGTTCTTTTGTGTCATCTGTTTTATTTTGTATCTGAATAGGTTGAATGACATGTGGTGTGTGTCCCTGAATGGTGACAGCAAATGTTGGGAGGAGGTAAGATATGATTTTCATCCTAGTTTTGGTGTTGTTTTTGTTATCAAAGCATTTAGTGACTGGGCTAGAAATCAAATTGCTGTGAAATGCCTGAAGGGTGCCCTCATCTTAATTACAGGTTCATGTGTTTGTGTGTGAGTCTGTGAGTGTGTGCACAGTGTGTGGTGTGTTCAACCCCTTAGGGTCCCAGACAGTGCCGGGGACATGTCAGGAAAAGCGAGTCTGAATTCAATACCCGCCCGTCATCGGCGCGTCAATTGTTGACCTTTTTTTGTTTCTTCCCCTTCACGGCTTGTTCTACGCAACGCGATAGGCATTCCAATCCTTGGGTCCTGGTGAATTGTAGGTCAAGGGATGCAAATATTTGTTATCGTGGGCTTGTGGCCAAGGTATGTAAACACTTTGTGGAGGGACAACCTATCAGATAGACACAAAAAAAAAGAAGAAAAAAAAAAAGCAGAAAAAGAAGAAGGAAAGACAGACAGATAGACAGACTATGGTGGTAAAAGGGCACAAGTACATTTGTCAGACAAATTTGCTGTGGAAATTTGCTGCTATCTGTAAGGTGAACTAAAAGGTATGTAGTTTAGTCTCAATTTCTAGAGAAAAGTGACAGAGAAAAAAAAGTAATGAGGGAAGATATACATGTATACCCCCAATGAGAGAGAAAAGTAATTTGTAGGCTAATGCTAAAACCAGTGTGTCTTTTTAAAACCAATTTGCTGTTTCACCAGGTTGTGAAACTGTTCTTGAAGTATCTTGTCTGAAATTGATGTTTGGATGATATTTTGTGGACGCATTGAAATCACACTTTATAATTCGCTTATTTGCAAGGCTATTTCATCTTCTCACGCTACCTTCTTAATTTTGTTTTGTTTTTCTTTGAATAGAACTTGTTTTTTCTTTTTAAAGGTTAAATTTACATGATTACAATATTCCAGTGATGACTTCAGGAACACATACCGGTACTTTATCGAATGCATAGTTCAGGCCTTGCAATGGGTATTAACACTGTCATTGCTGTTGACAACCTGTTTCTATGGAATCCTACTGGCATTTTGAGATGGCGGTGCTGAAATTGTTAACATCATGATATTTGGGAGGTTGCTGCTATTTCAAGCGTCAGCACTAGGAATCAAACTGTTTCTTGGCTCAGTGGCTCCCACCAAGATCAACAGCTCCATTCCCAAAAGCGTCTGAGTCCTGCGCCGCCATAAATGCATCAAGAAAGTCTGCTCCTCGGGCTGTGCGATGGGTGCGCCAGCGCACCAGCCACTCTCTTTTCCCCGTCACCGCACACTGTCCCGCACTGGTGAGTCACCTCCGGGCATTATCTGGCCCAGATCTCGGCTGGCTGGGCTCGTTTGTTGTTGTCGTCCCTGGTTTTGTTGATTGTTTACATCTCTGGTTGCTTGAGGAGGTACCACAGAGCTCCCTCTGCACTATGCATCACGCCTCCTGGAGGGGATTTGGGATGGGGGTGGGGTGGGGACAAGGGTGGTGGAGAGGAAGATGGGGAGGAGAGAGAGAAGGAGTAGGAGGATGGGAGGGGGAGACAGAGAGTGAGAAATAACCAATGAGTGATGCCAGGTGAGCCAGCGCCAAGCTCATGTTAGATAGATATAATAGGACCTGCAAACTCACAAAGTTGTAGTTTACTGCCATCAGTCAGATGTCCAGTGGACACCAAACTTTGAGGTTTCTGTTTTTGAAGGATGATTTAAATACTACATGCTTTTCATCTGGAATTGGCAATTTTTGCCGCAAGTGAACTATGTCAAACAATCATTCTTTCATCTTTTCCTTTAACCCTATTCTAACTGGGCTATTTGAGACCAAGTTTTTACTGGGGGGGGGGGGGGGGGGTCAATTTGACCCCCCCTTCAGATCTCGGCCGCCGATCGCGCGATCGCCACAAAATTTTGCCTGAACATAGAGCCAGATGTCAACTACAAGATTACGTAGTCATACAATAGAAAAATGTTGATTTCATATTTTTTAATAAATTAATTATGCAAATTAACGCATGAAATCATATTTTCACCTATAACTCCATCAAAAAGACTGAAGGATTATTAAATTTTTGTGTCAGAGTTCCTCAAGACACATCAAACAATTTTCTTGTAAAAAAATAGCGCAATCAAAATCATTTTCTTTTGTTTTTTATTGTTTTGTTAATTTCTTATGTATTTTGTTGTTTTTTCGATCTTTTGTTTTCTATTGTTTTTTTGCCAAAATTTGTTGAAGGCACTTTTTCAAGCTTGTCTACATTAGAATTGATTTATTTCAATGGTTAAAAGTTGAAATAATCTAATTTATATCAATTAAACAAAAAAACACAGTTTGCATTGGATTTGCACACGAAATCATGAATTTGAGGGGTTTTCGGGTTGACATGCATATGCAAAACATTGCATAACTTCAGAACGGTGTACCCGGACGTCGCAAATTTGGTCTCAAAATATGCGGGAGACTTCAATGAAAAAAGTCCTGAAACGACGCGGCAAAATCTTTGCGCGTTGTGGAATCATGGCGCGAAACGTCGAGGGGGGGGGGTCAATTTGACCCCCCCCCCCCCCCCCCCCAGTTAGAATAGGGTTAAGATCTCAGTCATAAGATTTGGAGGTCATACCCAATGATCCCTTGATTTTATGGTTTGGTTCATATAGTTCAAGTTCAATGATGCAGGTTTTAAGAATGAACCGTGGAAAAGATATGGCAAGTATAGAATCGTATGAGAACTAGGAGTTTTAAGTTCTGTGTCAGTCATTGTAACTTGACATTTAAAAGCTCTGGAGAGCATGACCATGCTGTACAAGAAATGTTCAAGACAAGTGGAATGGAAAGAAAGAAGATTACAGGAGACTTGCTCAAAAAAAAAAATCATATATCGTGACAAGGGAATACCAATACCTCCCTGATTGGGATATTTGGCCTGTTGAGATTCATGTAACACACAAGCATCTTCCTGGCTGCTCAACCTCCCTGATGCACATGTGTGAATGTCTAAATACTTGGTTATAAACCAATATATGTAGAATATGCATATTACCAAGAATACTTTGTTGAATGACAGACATAAGCCGTGATCACACTGGCAAAAGATTGCAAAGTTTAAGATCACGATCTCAAAGTTCTCGAAGTTTTGCTAGTGTGACCGCAAACTTCCTGCAGAACTTCTTGTGAAACTTCACACTCAAACTAAAAAGATTTCCTGACCCCCGCAAATCTTTTGACAGTGTGAACGCTAGCAACTGAAACGTCATGAAGTTTGTCATGTGACCAGTCTATCATCTGTTTTCAGGCAGGCATGCACGGTCATTGTGATGTACAGGTGTGTATTGTTACGTCACAATCACAAGCTGTCAGACAGTGCGCTCTTTCTTTTTTCTTGTGCATGAGCGCCAGTGACCCAAACTTCCGAGAACTTAAAAAGTTGAGGACAAGTCCTGAGTATGCTCAGGCAGGGGTCTATGGGAAATGCGTGTTGTAGCAAAATCAGCCCATCCTCAATGGGTTAAAGATCATGAAGTTTGGCTGCCTGTGTAGATTGATGACCCATGATTGCAAAGATGTTGCGAACTTAAAATTCACAATCTTTCACCAGTGTGACCGTGGCTATAGAGAGAATGGGAGGGAGGCATATCATGTTGAAACCGCTCCAGCAGTGACTTGGGGATTATTCTGATGGGACCCAGACAAGTAACCCCTAAAGCTGGCCATGCTTGAAAAGAGAACGAGAAAAGCAAAGTCATTGTCGAGTGTAAACGATGCTGCACGTGCTGCAAGTTTTTGTGTGAAGGATAAAGTTCATGAACGATGAGGATCCAAAAGAGAGCTTTCTGTGTCCATTGTATTGTTTCACTTTGTGTTGGTTTTAATATTTGCTTTTGGTGTAGCTTTTCACAGTGCATGGAGGGAAAGATATCGCACTTAAGAATATATATGTGGATATTACATAAATTATCATTATTATGATCTTTTGAAAATTGATAATAAAAAGTAGAAAAAGATAAAAATTCAGAACATTGCAAACTTTCAAATTCATGGGCAACCTCTTCCTTTTCGTGTGATTGTATATTTCTTCCAGATGTAAATCTTTTCTTCTGGTGAGAAGTTCTGCATAAAATTCAACTCTTTATTTCCCACTGGGAAAATTGGGCAAATCTTGTAAGAGACTTGTAGAATAGATCATCTTAGCTGCTCCTGGGTCATGAGACAGAATCTTCCCCCAACATCCTTTCCATTGCGCAGTCATGACAAATGGAATGCAAAGCATTGCAACTCTTCACAGATACTTTGAAAGGAGATAGACAGAACTCTTCAACTTTGGGACTCTGATTGTCTCTGACGTGGGACCTACAGCAAAATGCTGTCCCTGTGCATTCTACACTTTTGCGTCTAGTCTATCATTCTACATTATCTAACTGCCTTTGCCCAACCAATCAATGGTAAATGTCAAGTGGTAGTAGACGTCTACTGTCCCAGATATGTGCTTCCTTTTGAATTCCCCGCTCCCCTCCTCCCCCTCGATTTCTCTCGCCCCAAGTTCAAGAGATATCAACAGGTGGATGTGTCTCAGGTGTAATAACTGCACTGGGGTCAAACGCAGGATATTGCATGCATGTCCTCCTCGGGGGAATGCCAATCTGTCGAGCCCCGGTGAGGTTCAAACTGGAGACCAGATGAAAGGATCGGAACATTAGGGAGATACAAGGGAAAGGGGGGGGGGGGGGGCGGGAGGCAGAGATGGGGGGTGGAGAAGTCATGTAAAGGAGATGATTTAGGGTATTTAAATGATTATTTTTTCTATTCTTGAAGTGGCTTCATGTACTACAACATGTAAAGAGCAAAAGTTAATGTTTTTTCTTCTTTCTTCTCCTCCTCCTCCTCTTCCTCTTCCTCCTCCTCCTCCTCCCCCTCCTCCCCTCCTTCTTCTTCCTCTTCTCCCAACTCTTCTTCTTTTTCATCAAAGCAATGCCAATACAGGAATAAGGTTCTCTAGTAAGTGATAGCACTGAATTTTTTTTTTTTGTTAAAGTCATGGTAGTTACGTTCATGCCATTTAAAGGGTGTGGTTCATTAGGACTAAAAACACCACAAAGTTTTGTGTTCACTCTTGTTCTTCAAGAAATGCCAGTTGGTCAAGCTCCCATCTAGAATCACCAATAGAGTACCAATAGGTAGGGAGAAACGGTTCATATACGGCAGGTTTGAATTAAGTTGGCTGGAAGGGGGGGGGGGGGGGTTGAAGGCTTTACATGGGTAGAGCAGCCTAAATTGGATAACTGCAATGTAAGGCCTATACTGTACATAGTTATTGAAAGGAGCACAGATGCAGAGCGTTAATTTGAAGTTACAAAGAGTTACTACCATTGATTTCATTGTCTCAATTTTCCTTTTACAATGCATTCTTCAACACTCCCTTCCCTGCAAAAACTGATGACCTGCAGCATTATGCCAATAAACCAAGAATTGTTCTCAGTATTCTGTCACACTGTGTATGCCATCTCGCTAGGGACAATAGTATCAAAGAAGATAAGCCCCTATGTAAGTGGCATGCGACGGCCGATTTTCCTGCACGCTTACCCAATTTCCTAGGCCTATACCATAAAGCTTGAATATGTCGTTACCGTTGACATTTGATGGGATTTGGTAGTTATCCCATGTACTTCGAGACAGTCTACAATGTACACGCACTTGGGCTCTTCTGTGAATCACTATTGTGACTTTGGGATCCAACACTAGAAATAACCCTGGAGTGTTCACACACGTTTTTAAACCTGTTGTGGGGTGTTCAGATGCTGAAATAAATCTCCTCGCTGACCGTTTGTGGTTGCTGCAAGCAACATTCCATGCTACACCTGTGTCACAACCAACATGGCCTGTCAGTCAAACACTCGACTTAAGAAACACCTACGTGCAAGGTTGCTTTTTATGTGCTCATAATTAATTCATGTGTGATACAATATGTATACCTGATGGCAGTCATCCACAATATGAAATGAGGTGTTGGTTCTAGCAGGAATGTAATGGTTGTCTCCTGAAACTTTTGATCCATTTTTTTTTTTTTTTTGGTGTTTCAAGGAAATTTTTCTGTACAGCTGTGTTTTAATTCAAGACAGATGGAGCTGTAATTTTCTCACATCAATTGCCAGTATTTGCACATTTTAAGAAGAAGTTTACCCTATCCATTTCTACAAGATTTGTATGTGTACAGCATTCTGCATAAAAAAAAAATCAAGAAAAGAAAAGTGAGGTTCTATGTGTGATAATATACCAGAATGTGTGTAGATTTAACTGACTTGAGAAGTTGATGATGGCACAGTTACAATGTATGTTGACAATCTAAGACACCTGTTTCTGTAATGATGGACTTTGAACTCGTTTAGTCTCTAGTCTTGACCCGCTGAATGTCACAACCTGGCAGCATTCCCGGAGAGACACTAAAAAGAGAAACAGAGGACTTCATTCTCTAATAGGGGTGCAAGGTTTAAAACCCAGAGGCGGTGTTGGAAGGGGGCACACTTGGCACCCCATTGGGTAGCATTGTTTGGCATGGATAGTGCTGTCCTTTCTTCAGGCATGGCATCCTGACTGATTCCCCTGTCTGATGGACTCTATCTATCGGCCTTACACTGATTCAACAAGGGAAATCTGATTGTCATTGGTGATGAAGTACTCCACCTACAACTGTACCTTTTTAGACCCAAAGGTAGTTGGCTCCTGTAATGAAATTTACCAATGCAAAAAATGTAGATCCCAAACACTACCTACCAGTAATTGTGAGTAGCTATTATGGGCGTGTCACCTCATCAGCAACAGTGGTGCACCTCTGGACAACATGCTAGAATTCATCAGTGTTTCAAGTCTTAATGGGAGAGCTTTCCAGAATGTTCTCCTGATGATTTACTATTGAACAATTGAGAGACGTCATGGTGATAAAGAGGGTAACTATGGTTCAAATTTGCATCAGTGATACATCAATGTTGCAGCTGGAGTTGGACCAGAGAGAGATTTCTGAACTCAGAAAGTGAATGAGTGGTGCACCCAGTTGTACTCTTTGAAGACCGCCTGGTATGAAAGGGGTGTAAGAGTGTAGCAGGTGCCTCGATGTCAAACCCTTTGGGGTGGAAACCAATTTCATCTGGGGCTGGCACAGAACAAGAAATGCTACAACTTGTAGGTCTGTCAGGATGGGAATTTCGGGGGGGGGGGGGGGCATCTATTGCTTTCAGACTGAGATTTTGGTTTCAGTCTTTAGGACAAAATGTAATCAAGTGGGAAGTGGGTTGTGTGGTGGAATATAGATGACTATTTTCTCACCAGTAATTCCCTACATTTCGTGGCCTCTTGAGTTTCCTGAAGGACCCATGGAGATGTTTCAACAATCTGTCAAGGTGACGTTATCACCAGGCAGGACCCTGCATCGAATGCTGTCATTGGAGGTGCCTGGTCACTTTGTGGATCCGTCATATTGATTTGCAATCCATCTATGTTGTAGATCTGTTTAAAGTCCCACACCATGCCTTATTCTTTGGAATCATTCCATATATCCTGTCCAAGCCATCCCTGAAATAAACTATAAATTTCCCCATCGAATTATCCCCCCCAAAAAAACAACTTTTGACATGCATACGTGGGGGTGGAATGACATGTCACTCGTTACCCGATACAGAAATAGGGTGCATCACCATTTGGGAAGAGACATCTTTCAGGCCATGACTGGGTTTAGACTGCAGAGGTAAGATACAGACCAGGTTGAAGGAGGATTATAAGGTACTTAAATACACAGAGGAATCAATTGAAGACTTTTCTGTCATCAATTCCGCTCATGCAGCATTAGGACGATTTGATTACCGCTTTTCTCCCCAGCTGGGATGATTAATCAGGAATATAGGAGTACTGTAAGTACTGTAATGCATTTCGTGAATATTGTGAGTCAGATCTGCTATTCGTGAATTCAAGAATTTGAAAATATTAAACTCTGATCCTGATATGAATACAAGGTGCTCCACGATCTTATGTTTAATCAGTTATGAAATTGTCTGGAAGTCCCGATTCGTGAAAAACGACTCTCTAAATATTTGGCATATTGTACAGTATGTTATTTTCTATGTCAAGACCTGTTAGCGGTTTGAGGAATAGTGTTTTTGAACAGCCATAAAACTATGTCCCTATGAAAAGCCTGGAATTTCACCTGGTCTATGTGGGACAGTGTACAATATTGTCAAATACTATGATTAGATATTCTCTGGACTATGCGAGGTGCCCAGAAACAACCCTACCGTTGTTTCTTTGATGAAACTGTCTGCACTGAGGTGTACATACAGGCTGCATTCTTTGCTCAAAAACCTCAATGTGCCAGTGGTGAAAGAACTTTGCCACAAGTTGCCTGGAGGTGGAGAGAATGTCTTGTCCTCAGGGAGGTGGTATCTGTCAGGTCCAAGAGACGAGGAGGATGCGGGTGAGATGCAGAGGGGGAGTGGAGGCGGTTTAGAAGCCCAGACCCCTGGTTGCATTAATTGAATGTTTCCCTGAATACTAGTTGAGCATGTACACGTATGGTGTTCACAAAATTAAGGCACCCTTCAATTAAAAAACAACAACAACAACTTGTTTTCAAGCAGGATATTGAGCTAATAGCAAAGACAAATGTATCAGAGCATTTACCCCCTGGCTAATTACTGGTTAGTGATTGGGTTAGAGTAGGGTTAGGGTTAGGTTTTAGGGTTGGAGTTTGGGTTAGGGTGAGAATTAGGTTCAGGATTAGGGTTAGGGGAAGGGGAAGGGTTCGGGGCAATTGCCCAAGGGGTAATTGCCCTAGACCTAAGACAAATTCTGCAATATCTTGAATAATTTTTGAAGATTCCATCGAAGGCCTCTTTCACAAGCTGCCATGGCCCCATATCACCCTAATGCCCTGTAGTCTATGTGAACAAATTTTTATCTATTCTCATGACTTCTTGGAATACACACAAGATGACAGCAGGATTCCCAAAATCAGCCATATTGGAATTTTTATTTTGAAGAGAATGGTGATGGTGATACGTGTACTGAGTATTGATCAGCCATGCCAATGATGATAGTAGTGATAACAATAATGACATGAATGGTAATCAAGATGCAATAATCATTATAATCATTAATCCAAGCAGTCATACACCTAAATTGTTGTATCCAGGTAAAGAAATACACTTGTGTTAGACAGCTCTATTAAATGTCAAAATCCAGTCATCTTCTTCAAAAAAAAAAAAAAAAAAAAATGAACTGTATGTGATTATGTTTTTGTTGTCACAGGTACATTTTGAATGATGACTATTAAAAGAATATTTGATGCGTTTGAAGCCCCCCAAGATGCATTCAGTAAAAGAAAAATATTGACTAGAAGCTTTCAGTGTGTCTACACACGTACATTGTAGGCAAGCCTCCAAGCAAGGTGAATACCACAGAAATTGTTTATTGATATTTGGGTCTGAGGAGGATGTGATAGTCATTTTGGTTTTTCCATCACTTTCTCACATCAGTGTAAGCAGGGTCAGTGTGATTGAACATGCCAAGTTTGTAAAGGTCTCAAGCAAAGATTCGTAGAACTCTCTCTGTGTTGCCAATTGTATGATTTTATACACTGGAGATTTGGAATCGCACCTTATGTATGCATGATGCCAAGTTGGCAAAAATTTGTTTTCATTTTTACCTAGTAGGCTTTGACATTTCATCAGACCAGTCAATGTCTACAGAGTCATGATGAACTATTTTGATTAATTGTTCTTGTGAGCTTTTCTCTGTTTTTATGCTTCCGCCATGAAGTGGTGCCAGAGGCATTATGTTTTCGGGTTGTCCGTCCGTCCGTCCATCCGTCCGTCCGTCCTTCCGTCCGTCCCTCCGTCCGTAATCAATTTTGTGGACAGCATAATTAAAAAAACCATTTGCGGTATCTCAATGAAACTTGGCATGTATATGTATGAGTGTGTGAAGTTGTGCCTATCAACTTTTAGGTGCACATGCTCAAGGTCAAAAGGTCATGGTCAAATGCTCAAAATTTCACTATTTCCCCCATATCCATGCAATGCCTGAAGGTCTTTTCTTGAAACTGAGTGTATATATGAACTACCAAATAAAGATTCTCCAGAGAGAGTTTTGGGTCACAAGGTCAAAGGTCAAGTCAAAAGGTTGAAATTTCATGTTTTTCTCCATATCTCGCAAATGGTTCAAGGTATCTTCGTGGAACTTAGTACATTTTTGTATATGCATGTACCGACGGGCAGTGATTATCTAGGGAAGTTGGGGGTCATGGATCAAAGGTCAGGGGGTCAAAGGTCAAGGTCAACTCCTCAAAATGTCACTACTTCCCTCATATTTATGCAATGCCTGAAGGATTTTTCTTGAAACTTGATATATGCATGTATTACCTAATTATTCTGTGGGAAGTTTCTTGTCAAAAGGTCAAAGGTCAAGTGAAAGTGCTAAATTGCACTTCTTCCTCCATAACTCGAAAGAAACTCGACGTACAGTGTACATTGTAGGTCTATCATCATGAAACTTACATATTTATGCATGTTCTACCTAACAGTGATTCTCTTTGAAATTTTGAGGTCAAAGATCAAAGGCCAGGTTTAGATAATATTTTACCATTTAATACTGAAATTACACTTTTTCTCCATACCTTGAAAATTACTCAGTGCATAAACTTATAAAAGGGTCAAAAGTCAGTCAATTCCCCAAATACCTGCACTCTGACATTTTAATCATTCATCCAATTGAACCTAGTTCAAGGAAAGTGGTCATTCAGCACATTTGTGGCAAACCTTTCATTTTAATATTTTGCCAATTATGTGAAACTGTCATCACACATTGTCAAGACATTGTACTATATATAGACCTATAATAGGAGAACCATGCATTATGGCGGAGGCATCCCAGTCGCCATAGCGTAGTTGGTTGTATTTTATCAAATGTGTGCTGGTGTCCATGAATGAATGAGTATAGGCAAGTAGGCAAAGATACAGATAAACAAGTGGCTTGATGACTTTCAACTGCACTTGTCACTATTAAAAAGAAAAAAAAAAAAGAAAAAATGTGCTAGAAATCTACACACAGGTGTGCATGCTAATGTCTTGTTTATCAACAAATTCTTCCTGAAAATCAATAACTGGGTTCATGACTTTGGAACTTTCTCTGTGGAATAGCAGTTGGAGGACATTTTATTTTGTAATTCAGCTGTTATTATTATTATTTATTGTATTTTTTATTTTTGCCTTTGGAATATTTTTGGTCACTATGTTGCTAGGGTTTATTTTATTTTATTTTATTTCATTTTATTTTATTTCTTATCTATTTATTTTCTATTTTCATTTATTTATTTTTTATTATTTTTATTATTATTATTATTATTATTATTATTTTTTTTTTTTTGGGGGGGGGGGGGGGTCAGCTACCACCCCTGGGTTTTATGAAATTGACAATAAAATGGACAAAAGGAAATCAATCATTTGTATGTGTATGTGTATGTGTGTGTGTTTGTGTGTGTATGTGAGGACAGGTGCTTTAGATCGGCCTGTTCTAGTCTGTACCTTCTTCCTCCCTCTACCCCCCCCCCCCACACACACACACACATACTTGGGGACCAGAAAATCAGAAATAAAGTTCCCCTTCATTGAGAGGGAAATGGACAATAAAAGGGGCGGAGACTGGTACCTTCCATCCCACATTTCCCCCACCGCCAGATCATATCTCTTCATCCCGACTCAAACAGGTTATCAATAATTTCCTTCATGATGCTGGTCCCCCGAGGCCCATTCTCAGCTAGGTGCTGAAATCCGGCATTTCATGGCGCTTTTTTTTTCTTTCTTTCTTTACATTATGAACATTTTGTCCTTTTTCTGCCCCTGTTCTTTCTCTCCTTCTCTCTCTTTCTCTTTCTCTTTTTCTTTCAGCCTATATCTTTCTCATGTTTTCTTTTTATCATAGTTTAACTCTTTCTTCATCTTTTTGATACCTGTTTCTATTATTAAAGCTGTTATCATTTGTGACCCTGCACCTCAAAACAAACAAAAAGTCGCCAGACATGAATTTTTAGTTAAGACCATATTCTGAAAGAGCAGACCTTAAGTTTTAAAATGATGTATAACTCAAATCAAATGGACTCTCCTAACCTATCTAATTATTGGAAAGAAAGCACAAACTCAGGAAAAGTGTGAACTGAGAAAAGAGGCTCTGAAGTACAGTGTCTATTCAAGCGCTCAATCTTTACCAAACCGTGCTGGCTGTGCGATGAATGGGACAAAAAACAGGAAGTAAACCACCAGAGTAACAACAATGAAGAGATTAGCAGATTAAACTGAAATTAAACATGCCTCATTAACACATTCTGTCCATAATCAATGCCAACTTTCAAAGCAGTAGCATTATCCTTTCAAAAGTTATTAGAGGTGAAAGTGAAGAGTGTGGACAGGGTTTTTCAGAAATGAAAAAGGGATTCTAAAGACACACCTAATCACACTATTCTACCAAAAATGTTCGAGATAAACTGCTAAAAAAAAACACACTTTCCTGCCCGTTTTATGATACCAAATTTTAGCACAATGTAAAAGAAGACCCGCTCTTTCAGAAAATATGAAAAAGTCAAGTTCGGCTAGGTTGACCCATTTCACTTATTTTCAGTCCTCACGCAAAATCAGTGTGTGCGACTTTATGTTCGTTTTGAGGTGCACGGTCACATTTGTAAAATTGGCACAGTGCGTCAACATACACGAACAGTGAATTTTACCGCACCTTTTCTTTTTTTAATCCAACAAATAATTATTTATTTTTCAATTGTCACACTTGTCACATATATATGTTTTCTTTAACTGTCCCAATACCATCAAGAAAATTTTGGCATTTCAGTGCAAATATGCCAAATGTGAAGTAACACACTGCTCTTAGTTTATTGAAATATAGATACAGTATCATCATAATTAATGCAAAACAGTACCCCGCGGATGTTGATGTAGGTCTTGAATTCTTGTAGCAACCAGACACATCTGTCACCAGAGTCCTACATATTTGTTCTGATAATGTGACACAGAACTGAACTCTGATAATTAACTCAAAAAAAGGCATACAATGTAGAGGAAAACTGAGGATTACGAGTGTTCTGTTGCCGTGTTGACTTCCTGCCCCGCGGCTCGATTATACGCAGAAATAACAGGCAAGGGCAAACATTTTATTCTCATTTCCTGCTCTGCATTTATCACTGTGACACAGTTCGGAGTTCTGGTTACATTCTGTGTTTATTCATCCTTTATGATTCATAACCTGTGTTTATCAGTCAGTCTGTACCAATGAAAGTACCCTGGAGAAGAGTTAATCACAGATCTGAGCTATTCAATATCTTTTCAGTTCATCGTTCAAATCTAATTCTTGTCTTGTGATGTGCCTGGTAGGGGGGTGGATGTGCCTGTATGTACAGTGCTGATGATAATTGATTCCAAAGATTTAGCTGTGAATCCCATACACACTGTAGCAGCAGAGTGAAAGTTTGATTGAGTTGCCCACCAAGAAGATGATAACTACAGACCTGTTCAGTGCCATTGTGGCCCCCAACATATATTTTTCTCTCGTTGCTCCACTGAAGCTGTTGTGCTCACATGACAAAGAGGCTGACTTGATTCTCCACAACATTTTTTTTTCATTCATTTAATTAATTTCTTTATTTCTGATTTTTTTTTTTTGGGGGGGGGGGGGGGCAAAGAAAGAAAAATTGTGGTTTTGTGATATAAGCTGGATTTCATTTCTTTCTGGAAGAGTTTCCTAAACAAACATAGCTTCATATTGAGCAGTCATTAAAGACTCTTGCAATAAGTAACATAGCAAGGATAACATCTTGTGAATGTGCTTATATCTAGGAATGAGGATATTACTGTATGCAGGACACCTGTAAGATGTAGATTTCACCTGTAGATGCCCTGTGAGCACTATGTGAGATGACTTGATAACATGCAGGTTATCTTTTCTCTCAGAATATATGTGCTTGATTCCCATTTTGTACTCTTTGGAGTTTGTTTTTGCTGCTAACAGTTTAACTGATTAACAACTTAATTTTGGATGGGGTGGGGCTGAATAGATGTTAGTGTCATATGCTTCATAGTTTACACAAGATATCTTGAATGAATTGTCATCGATTAGTATTTGGTTTTCACTGTATCCAGAGACTAACCTGGATGAAGTGGACCTTTGCTTAGATACCCTGTATCATATCAATCCATTTTTTAAAAATTCTTTTGAATTTATTCTTCTTATGCTTTCCATGTTTTGTCTTCACTAGGAGTGATTGGTTTCAAAGTTGCAGCATGTTGATATGCACCAGGATATTTCACATATTTGAATCTCTTTGTTTGCTTGCTGGAACTACAATACATATCTTGTTCTTGTATGGCCTTTCATTTTGAAAAGAAAAAGAAAGGACAAGTTATCTTACACGTATGTCAAATACGACACACATACGAAAAGTAATAGTGATATTATGGAATAGGGTGTCATGTACTGCATGTATAACACTGTTAAATAGATGCTTTGACTCCAAATTGCTTGTGATTGCAATCCTGAGAATGAACGAAAACAAGCCAAACTCTTCTTTCTTCTGTAACCCTTTGCAGGTTCAGCAAACAGGTGACCATCCTCCAACCTGCTGCAATTTTCCCGTGGCAGTGTCCCGGGACAGCATGTTTGTGTTCTCGGGACAGAGTGGAGCCAAGATCACAAATGACCTCTACCAGTTCTTCTTCAAGGAGAGGAGGTATGTGTCTGTTATGTGGAGTTTGTCAGGGTGTCAAATGTAAAAAATCAAATCACTTTATGTTGACTGTTCATTGTTTGTCATAAAACATCTCACATTGTTTGTTTCTTAAGGCTGGCAAGTGATTTGACAATGAAATCTGTGAAAGTTAGATTTTCTAACTTGTCAAAATATGTGTATGACTGTTTTTAGAGAGAAAGCCATACTTTATACTTTTCTGATGTTGGTGGGTATGAGATTATGAAAATTTTTTCAGAATAATTCTAAATTAGTTTTGCTTGTCCATTGCGCACTGATGCTATGGCAGAGAACTGTGTGATTCATCCAGTTTACAAGCCAAGTCGCAATGATTTTATGTGTAACAAATTCACCATACCAATATTGTGTGTTGTCGCTGTGCTCTTATTCAATTATAAGCATGTTAATTGTTATCAAGAGACCATCTTTGCACCATGATTCCTTCCACATTTGTTCAGAAATGGTCTGATACAAAATGTATGTCTTTATCAGGATCTACAAGTAGATATGCTAGATATCCATGGTGTCTTCCATTCCTTTGCCAGGTGGCGCAAGATACCATCCGATCACATCCTGAAAGGCACCCCGCCCCCACCCCAGCGACGGTACGGCCACATCATGGTGTCACACGACCGGCATCTCTACGTCTTTGGAGGAGCGGCCGACAACACTCTTCCCAATGAGCTACACTGGTGAGAATTCCTCATAGTAACTTTTCACTGCTCATGCACTGAGGAATACCTCACCATGCTATTTCATAAGTATATTATGATAAGCTCTTCTTGTACATGTAATATCATTTGATGTCATACCGGTATACTGTAAAAGTGGATATGATTGCGTACTTATCGAGTAATTTTTTGCGCTCAGCTGAGCAAGATGAATTTCGAGTGTTTTTAATTCAGCGGAATCAGGACATTAATTACTAGTATATGCAGCATGCAAAAAATTTGCGTGCTTATATATTTGTGCTAGATTCTGGTTGTGCAAAATGTGGGAAATGCGCGAAAATTTCCACACTACGAATATTTCCACTTTTACAGTACTCGGGGATGAATTATGTGTACAAGTATATGTGTAGCCATTCAGACTGGGTGGTGGATTCTAGTATCACGCTTTTGAACTCTTTCCTGATTGATTGCAGCTATGACATCGATGACGGGACATGGAGTGTCATCAAGCCATCTCCAGATAGCCATGTGAGTAGGTGTGATGGTGAACATCAATGATATGGTGACACTCTGCTCATTTTCATGGAATTGATTTGTATTAAGCATGCATTGGCTTTATGTAGACTTGTTGATTTTTTTTTTTTTTCATTGGAGGGTAACAATGCTATGTTACATACACGTACTTTCAAAATGAGATGGCCCTACTTTGCTGACCCATTTCTTTTTCTGGAATATCACATTGTGCAGGCACACAATATGCAAGAAAAAGCAAATGAAAACAAAAGCAAATGCACCAAAAAACATATAACATCTAAAAAACAAACAAACAAACAACAACAAATCAGCTGCTGACAATGTAGCCCTAGAGCTGAAACGAAGTATCTAAGACAGTGTGACTGAGATAACATTGTGGTCACTGCATCATATGTGTGTAAAACAAGCAATATATTGATGTCGTATTTAAGGACCACATTTAAACTTCAGAAGTCCAAGGAATATTTTGTCAGGTGAGAATGAGAAGAGCGTTAAGTTGCCACTACTAAAAGCCATAGTGTTCGAGGCACTCTAATGTCCTCATTCTTACATGACGATTTCCCAACACCACACCTACAATTTTCAATAGTAGAAGGTGTTATGTACTTTGGCTTTCTGTCTTCTCCAACAGTGTCCCTCTGGAAGACTCTTCCATGCCGCTGCAGTCATTGAGGATGCCATGCTCATCTTTGGTGGCACTGTGGACAACAACGTCAGGAGTGCTGAGATGTACCGCTTCCAGTTCTCCTCCTACCCACAATGCACCTTGAAGGACGACTTCGGGAAGCTCCTCATCGGAAGACAGCTGACTGACGTCGAGTTCATCGTGGGAGAGGTGCAGTCTCTCTCGTTTTAATTACGTGAATGGATGAATATGTGATGTTTCAAATTATTATTAATGTGGAATGGTGATACTGGTTGTTATGTGCAAGTGGCACTCTGTCAGAGGGAGATGTAACAGACTTGATGTAATAGGATCATGGTAGCACACAAGCAGAGATTTGAACCTGTGATCTTACATTGGTCTTTGACTAGGTAACAGCTGTCACTAAACTAATGTGAACAATATGTTGTCAGAACTTCCTCTGAAGACTGAGAATATTATATCATTTATCAAGAAATCCTTTTGTGCAATTCTTTCTCAAGTACTATTGGCATTTCCAAACAGTTGTTTAGCATTTCATGGCTTATGTTCTAAGCTTGAATTGGATAGCTGGAAAGTATAGACTCCAAAACATTCTTATTGCCATACCTTTGCCTATCTCCCTCTCTCCTTCCTCCTACCTACCCTGAACAGAATGCCATCAGCATCCCAGCCCATGCTGCCATCATTGCAGCCCGCTGCCAGCACCTCAAGGCCAAGATAGAACAGGCGAGGGAACGCCAACAACCACAGCAGCAACAGCAGCAACAGCAGCAGCAACAGCAGCAACAGCAGCAACAGCAACAACAGCTCCACACAGACCAAGCCCCTGTGCAGGTAATGCTCACATCCCTATTCTCCTTTCATCCCATTTTCCCTTCACCCATTCACCTTTCATCCAGTTTCCCTTCATGCATTCTCTTTTCATTCCATTGTCCTTTTTTCCATTCTCCCTTCACTCATTTTCTCTTCATCCCATTCTCCATTCATTCATTCATTCCCCTTCATCCAATTTTCCCTTCATCCCAGTCACCCTTAATCCTATTCACACTTCAACCCATCTCTCTTCATTCCATTTCCCTTCATCCCATTTTCCTTCACCCCCTTTGACTCCCTTCATCCCAGTCTCTTTCATTTCATCTCTCTTCATCCAATCTTCCCTTCATCTTATCTCCTTTCAGCCCATCTCCCTTTACCTCATTCTCCATTATCCCATTTTCCTTTCAGCCCATCTTCCTTCATCCCATTCTCCTGTCAACCATTCTCCCTTCATTCCAGTCACTTTAATACATCCTATTCTCCTTCATCATGGTCTCCCTGGAAATATGTTACTCAGGATCATCTGTCCATCCACTCTGTTTCTACCACAGAGCCCAGCAGAACCCAGTAGACTCATTCTTCCTTCATTCCACTCTCCCCTTATCCCATTCTCCCTCATTCCATTTCCCTTCATCCCATTTTCCATTCTCCAATTTCCCTTACTCCCATTCTCCTTTCATCCCAAATTCCCTTCATCCCATATCCCATTCATCCCATTCTCCTTTCATCCCATATTTTCTTCATCCCAATCTCCTTCATCCCTTTTTTCCCTTCAACCTATTTTCTCTTTATCCCATTTTCCCTTCATCCCAATCACCTTTCATGCCATTGTCCTTCATCGTGGTCTTCCTGGAAATATCTTACTCAGGATCATCTCTCCTCCCACTCCATTCCCACCACAGAGCCCAGCAGACCAGGAGAGTGAGGCCAGCAAAGGAGCAGCCAGTGCTAAGAAGAGACCAGCCTACATAGCCCAGGTTGTGGTCCCAGATGCCAGGCCAGAAGCCTTCGAAGTCCTGCTCTGGTTCCTCTACACAGACAAAGTGGACCGCAAGCTGCAAGGTACTAGGGAACATGCAAATGCATTCTATCCTGTCTGTACTATAAAATGCTCTAGCTACTGTATACACTGTTATTTTCGCGAATGACGAGGCCACAGACATTTTCGTGAGATATTGTTTTCGCGAATCAACACTGATGCTTACGTTAAAGGGATCGTATAGTTTTGGTTGAGACCCAATTTCAGGTTTCTAACATTTTTTGGTGAGATAGTGAGAAACCTCTTATTAAATATGAAAGAGCATGTAATTCTATGAGGAATTCAACATTTATTTGATGAAAATTGGTTTTGAAATGGCTGAGATATCAAAAAAAGAGCAATTCTACTAAAGTGTGGGACCCACACTTTATTACGATAGCTTTGTTTTACTTTGTTTTTGGATGTTTCAGTCAATCCAATCCCGATTTTCATCAAATGAACTTTCAATTCCTCTTAAAATGGTATGATCTGCACTATATCATAAGTGTTTTCTTGGCATCTCGCAAAAAGTTAAAAGCCCAATTCTCATCTCCACCAATACTGTACCATCCCTTTAAAGCTCTATTACCACAGTGCATTGAGTAATTTTTGCATGTTGTTAAATTCGCGACCCAACTGTGATTCGCAAAATTCAGGAAAATTAAACCCTCGCGAAAATAACAGCTTATACAGTAAGGCACAAGAGAAAAACTGTGTTAGGGAGATATCTTCGTCGCGACGATATGAGACAAAAGATCGTCGCCAATCGTCCCCGACGATCAAAATTTTGGGCCTCATGTGCTCATTACTGCGCTCTTTTTGGCTCATTATAAGTATCAACAAAAGATGGTTCCGACGAGTCGGAACGAAGTCGTCTCTTTTCGTCGCGACTAATCAATTAAGGAGGTCTTTTGTCGATCGGCGAAGCGTTTCAGTGATTGTTCAAACGTCGCACATCGTCCCCGACGACTGCGTATTCAACTTGACTAACCGTTTTGTAAAGGTTTTGGTGATGGTTTCGCGTCGCTCATCGTCCCGACGATTGACCATTGAATTTAAATCACCGTTCCGTGGCGAGTTTGTTAATCCATGATTGTTCAAACGTCGCACTTATCGTCCCGACGATTGTCCATTCAACTTGAATCACTGGTCAGAGACGCGTTTAGTAATTGTTAAAGCGTCGCGCATCGTCCCTAGGCTTGCCCATTGAACTTAAATCACCGTTTGGTATGAGTTTGAAACGTCGCACATCGTCCCGACGATTGCTCATTCAATAATAGAAATTGCTCGATGCTGAGGTGTTTATTTTTTCTAACATCGCGAGTGGTCCCGACGATTGCCCATTGAATTGAAATTGTCGTTCAATGATTGCCACCAGGGTAATTCATCTTCTATGAAACCTTGCTCTTATGTTTGCCATACTTGTCTGTAAACAATACAAAAACATCGTAACGAGATCCGATGGCTGTCAGACTCCCGAAATTCTTGAATGAATCATGAAAAAAAAGTGATGAACGTACATTATTATCTTTTCACAAGTCCAGAGCTTGAAAGAAAACATCCGGCATTTATTTCATCATCGTACGGAGTTGAATATCATTGTTATTCATTTCCGAACGTCAAAGCAAATCTCCGACACTTATATTAACATCTTTCAGAGCTGAATGTTATTGCTATTTACTTTCGAACGCATAAGCAAATATCCGGCATTTAGATCATCGTACGGAGTTGTATATCATTAGTAGTCATTTCCGAACGTCAAAGCAAACATGCGATATTTATTTAATCACCGTACGGAGTCGAATATTACTGTTATTCATTTCCGAACGCAAAATCGAATTTCTGACATTAATTTTAGCGCCGTACGGAGCTGAATCTTACCGTTATTCAAATCCAAAAGTATAAGCATCCTTGGTATAAGCAAACATCCGACATTTATTTTAGTACCGTACGGAGTCGAATATTACCGTTATTCATTTCCAAAAATAAAAACAACATCTGACATTTATTTTAGCATCTTATACGGAGTCGACTGTTACCGCTGTCCATTTCCAAAAGTAAAGGCAAACATCCGACTTTTTTTGGTGGCCCGACGTGCGTTTTTGGTGGCCCCGGTCCACCGAGCCACCGTTAGTGTCGAGCCCTGGTGTATACCTCACTAACCTCAGCTTGTTGGGGAAACTTATACTGCCATACGAGGGGAGATGCTTTCATCTCTTCTAGAGAGCTTCCCTATGAGCGAATGAAAATCTTTGTTTGGCATTTTCATTTCTATACTACATAATCATTCGTTGTTTCCAAACATTTTCATGATGTCGGTATTTCAATATCATAATATTTTTCTTAATGTATTCCATTTTCATTCCTTGACCAAAGTCAGTAAGTCCGCCACAAGTACGGTAATCGCTACGTTTCGCGCAGTGCAATATGTGCCGAAGAGCGAAACACGTGGTTAT
The DNA here is from genome assembly GCF_964275005.1 of Diadema setosum. Lineage (NCBI taxonomy): Eukaryota > Metazoa > Echinodermata > Echinoidea > Diadematoida > Diadematidae > Diadema > Diadema setosum. The sequence continues at coordinate 9,020,213 of NC_092688.1, forward strand.
CAACTTCAATGAAACGCGCCGTCCATGCGTGCTTTTTGTTTGGTTTCGTAGTAGCTCCATGGTTACGGCAAAGACAATAAACGGAGGAGGCACTCCGTATAGTGTTTTTCGTTTACAGTAAACAGTTTACATTCGATACAAATAAATTAATAGTCACGTCTTTTACAGGGGCGGATCCAGGAATTCTGTAAAGGGGGGGGGCGTGACTAATATTTCTGGTGCCACTTCCGGGTTTCATTTCATTTTTTTTCTTTTTATTTTCTTTGTTTTTGACGAAAATTAAAGGGGGGGGGGGCGTGCGCCGGTTGCACCCCCCTCTGGATCCGCCACTGTTTTACTGTATGATGATCGCCAAGTCGGGAAGAAGTATCTAGAGGAACTTCTCAGTTGATATGTCCGTTATGTTCATTCTAATTTTCACACGCAGTGGTACGCAGATTTTATGAGTGTGAGATCGAAAGAAGTTTCAATATATGTTGCCATGATATTATGTAAGCCTACTGTTGTGTAATTGGGTAGGTATAGCTCTTACACTATAAACTTCGGCTTGTTGCAGCAGCATCTAGGAAAGCGATATTTTCTTCGGCATTCGGAACCTTTTTTATATTATCATTATTTTATTTTTTTTGGACACGTGATTCGATTGTAAGTATGAAGCGACGAATAACCCCTTTGTTTTGTTTTAGTGTTAACATTAATGTGTAATACACCAATACTGTTCAACGTGTGGTTTTTTTTTTACTGTTAAAGAAGCCAAGATAAGGCGACATTTTGATAGAATTATGCCGTTCGGTCGGTTTACAGACTGCTTATAACCTGAAATAGTTGCAGTGCGCGCATTTTTTTTTGCCACCTGTTTTCGCAGAAATTTACACTAGAAAGGTTGTCAGCCTTTTTTCTTCTGCCATTATTTCCTCTGATATGATTTGTCGTGGCCATTAAGTTAGTTTCAACCTAAAAGATACGTGTCACGTAGGTCTATTGGTTGCCAGCACGCATTTATCTGACTTGTTGTGCGGTTAAGCCTGTTGTTGTTGTTTTTTTTTTTATCATTCATGGGAGGGGGCAAACAAGAGTGAGAAATGAGGGAGAGGTGAAATCAGAACAAGGAAACATCTGTTCATTTAGCTGTTACTTATGCCAGCAGTAGTAATTGTCATCACCATTGCTATTCAGATCAGTTTTAGTCATATCCTATAACATTCAATACACGACTATCATCATCATGACATGAGAGAGAGAGAGAGAGAGAGAGAGAGAGGAAAAAAACCGCCACCTGTTCAAGGGCGTATACAAAGCAAACGAATCGCAAAGTAGATCAACCGGGGGGGGGGGGGGGGGGGGCGTTTCATCAACGAGTTCGTCGGAGGTTTTCACCGACAAATTTGCTATCAGCCAATCAGACGCAAGGATTTCAGTAGCTTTTAACAGTTGTCAGTGTAAATCACTGACATAAAGTTTCATGAAACGGTCCCCAGGAAGGTGGATTCATGGTACAATATTCCGTATGGCATACCAGCAATACGAACAGACACGTTACTGCAAAATAAAGCCGTGGTCACAACTCGCCGTACTTGCAAGTGCGTGCTGTCTACTTACAAAAACGTGGGCAAAATTTGCGGATCCGTACGTAGTAAGTACCGCCTCAGTACGGATTTTGGAGCACGCAGACACGCCGTAGCACTTTTAGGACACGAGGAACTTTCGCTGCGTTCGGGCTACGGATTCACCCTGAGTGCGGGCAACACGCGCCCTCTACAGCGAACGTGCGTACAACGCACTGACTCCGTGCGTCTTTTAAAATTTTCCCACCGTCACTTGCTCGACGGACGGCGCACGTAGCACGTACGTGTTGAGCACGTAATAAGTGCGCAGCCCGTGCTTATTCGACACTTCCCTGAGTTCAACTGATAAATAGAGCACGCAGACCGTACCGAACTTGCCGAATAAGCACCTGCTCCGCACTTAAAACGCAAGTTGTGCGCAGTGATTTCTGCAATGTACACGAGCCGAGCAGACGGAAGAGTATTTCGTTTTCAAGATGTCCTGATGTTGTTGAAAGGTTGAAAGGTATTTATTAAATAACATCTCTTGCAGCCAGGAGGCTGAATTGCGGACATTTTACAAGGATCATCATGGATACATTCAAATATACAACATACATTAGAAATATTAATTATTGCACAATAAAATTGACCTTTACCATCAACAAAACAAAAATATAATTATGTTGGCAATTATACTGTTCTATTTCACCTACCGGGCAGAAATGCCCTGTAAGGATTATGGGATCGAAGAAATTGCATACACAGAAAAATGATTGTTATATCACTAGAAAGGGCTTTCAAAACTCTTTCGAAGTTATTATGTAATATATATATATATATACACTTGCATCATATTTTGCGGCACATAAGACACAGTCAAAAACTGCTTGAAGAAGCAAAGCATATAGAAATCTTGAGCTCTGAGTGGTCAGTACATGAAGTGACCAGGTTTTTGGAGTTTTGAAATTTGTTTTTATTTTACATTTAAGAGCTGCACAAGCGTGGTTAAAAGGCATTGACCATCATTGTGTATGCAGAACAGTGATAAAGTCAGTACCATTCTCTGAAATTGAGAATGTGTATATTTTGAAATTAAGCAAGAAAAAAATTTCTATGACAATATTACCTTATATAGGGCCTTAATTGCAAACGTGACACCTTCAGACTCGGATAAAACTGCAAAACCATTGGCCTACATTCATTGTTCTAGTAATATGCTGATAAATCTATGATGATAAATCTAGCTCAAAAATGCCTCCATGGCTGAAATGCCACCACCTCTGAAACTGGGTATAAAGATAGTAGACTTAATTCATAACAGCATATCATTATGCATCTCACCTCCAGTGCCAGTGTGTTAGGATGTTTCAACCAAAATAATGTTATACAATGCCAATAAGTACCAGATATTGATAGTAGCCTATCAACCTACATCAGGTATACAATGCCATTTTATACGTGATGTAACCTATGTACTATACCTGATTAGCCTATTAACCCTTTCTCTGTCAGTGAGTCAAATATGCACACATTTCACATATTTCATTTAGTTCATTTATTTCAATGTCATTTTCTTTCAACAAAATATAAAAACCTATAGACATGAAATGAATATGACAAGCAGAAGGTTAAACTACCATTACACGTATGGAGAAGACGTGTGATTATACATCTGAAGAACCTCGGAAGGTGGTCCTATAATTAGGCCTATACCCCTAGCATCTGACGGGGAAAAAAATCATCGCACTAGCACGCACTTAAAACATGCGACAGAGTAGGGATACCGTGCGTGAGCAGCACATGTAATTACAGCCTCCGCAAGAGAACGTGGCAATCGCACGCAGATTGTAAGTTGTAAGCACGTAGAACTCACTTACCACGTGCACAACGTACGATGCACGTAACCCCTCATGGCCAGGCGTGGCGTGCGGGCCACGTACTTACACCCTGCGCAACCGTGCGAGTGTCGTGCGTTGACGTTCTTTCTCCCTGTGCTAGTCACTCCCTCCCCACGTTTTTAGAAAAAAACGTGAATGCCGTGGCCTCCGCCAAGAACGTACGGACGAAAAGCACGCACGGCAAGTTGTGACCAGGGCTTAAAATGATAGAACACAGCAAGCGAGCAGGCTAGAATCAAACCTCCTTTTGTAGGAAAGTCCAACAAAAGTCTTACAACATACCTGTAATAGGGGGTTCACACGTACACAAATTAGCATGTTACAGAACTCAATTTTTGTTACCCTTTAGCAAACTCCAGTCTTTTGCACATGTGGACACACACACACACACACACACACACACACACACACACAACAGAAAAAATTAGTGCGAACCAGTAGCGCGATGCATAACCTCAGAAATCTTGCTGATATTTCTGAATGAGCGCGGTATTTGCCCCGGCAGTACTTGAACGGTCGGGTTTAGAAGCTTGATTGAGTTCTTTCAGCGTGCTCTCCACACCACTGTGAGGCGAAGAACAATAGTTTCATCGATTGGCAATTAGCGGGTTATTTTCTGTACGTGTGAACGGTAGCAAAAAAAAAAAAACAACAACAACTCAAGTTTCCGAGGGTGGCTGGAGCGTCTGAACCAAAAAGTGTACAATCCTCGCGTGTACGCTCATTTTGTCTGAGAAGTTTGAAAAAAACCTCGAGTATTCGAGCATGTTCAATAACGCGCTATTTTGCACATGTGAAGGCGGGTATTGATATATCAGACTCAGCATGGGGGGGGGGGGGGCTGATGAAATCTAGCATTAAAAGAATGAACTACACCGACATACTAAAAATGATAAAACTGGACATGAAGTTCATGACCTCTATCCGAGTGCCTCGGACACGGGAAGTACTATGCATGTATCTACAAGCTACATTAAAGTAAAGCATAATGATATCATCATAAACGCTGCGATTCGAAGTGTTCTTCTGTTTTGCTTTAAGCAATAACCAAAACTGTATTTTACGCTCGATTCACAGTGGAGCACTAAATAAATCGAGCGTATAATATCAATACTAACTCTTTAAGAAGCAGGCCTGTGATTTCTCTATTTAGTCTGTTGAAGTATCTCATTGATATGATTTTTTTTTCAGTCAATTGTGCTCCCCTGACTAAGCTATCAAGAGTATAGCTTTTGTGTTCGGAAACTGGATTCACGCAAAGCATACATTCACAATGTATAGTACAATGCTCCAATATTAATGAAAGCGGTTTCGTGTGTGATTTATACGTATTCCTCTTTCGGGTGAGTGTGCTGTGATATCCGGTCATTTTGTTTTATTTTCAACTACATCTCCTTATTTTGTAAGTGTGGATGAGACTTTATTTCATTTTCTAAATCATGCAGGATGAGCCATACGTTTATTTTTCGGCATAAATAGATAATTCGCCTTTTTGAATGACGAACCTTCGTGTAATTTTTGGATTAACAGATTTGTTACAGCTGCACTGGGATGTCTTCTAAATTATATTTTGAGGCCACTGAGATCAAGATGATCATGCGTAGGCATATATAACTCTCTACACTTTAATGTACATGAAGTTGTTCAATTAAGAAAAATTAACATAAATTACTCTTGCTTACAATCCAGCACATTACAACGCATCGCACATTAGCCTGCCAATGTCCAATAATCTTGGTACCAGCTCGTTATTCCGAAGGTTCGTTATTCACAAGACTCTTTAGTCCGAAGATTCGTTTTTTCGAAGCTTCGTTATTCCGAATTTCATTTTCGAATCAACGAATCTCCGGAATAACGAACCGTCGGAATAACGCCACAATGTTCGGATGAACGAACCCTTTTTCATTTTCGGAGTAACGAACCTCGGTATAGGAAATTTGTGTGTTTCAGATTAATGACCCTTCGGAATAACGAACAGCACCAATAATCTTTGAATAAAGAGAAAGGATGCCCGATATATACATTAAAAATATTGAGGTATAATTAAGATACAGCATTATGTACAGCAACAACAACAACAACAACAAAATTAGGATTGAGTAAGCAGACAAGTTTTCAACAGTGATTTGAACATAATTTATCAACACTTTCAGCTATACGAATATAGAGAGGGAGTTTATTCCAAAGGGGTGGGGAAATACAGAAAAGGTCCTATATCACCATAGCGGGTTTGTGCGGGACCACGTGATAATTGGGGAGAAGAGAGAGAACAGGCTGAAGTGGAGGAGCGGAAGGGAGGTAGGATTAATCCATAATATTTATATTGTAAACAATAAGGATGATTTTAAAGGTGATACGTTGATGTATGGGGAGCCAGTGGAGGGATTGGATAACTGGAGTAATTTGGTCAGATGTTTTTGTCAGGGTTACAAGCCTTGCAGCTGTATTTTGAATTTTGAATTTTGTGCAATACTCGAAGCAGGGAGACCAACAAGAAGGAAATTGCAGTAGTCAAGATGAGAAGTAACAAATGCGTGAATTAGACGTTCGGTGGAAGACTGCTCCGATAACTTACGGATATTAATAATTTATTTTTTACAAATACCCCTGAAGCAGCAGAACGAGATGAGTTCTTAATGTGTGTGTTATTCTATTTGTTTGGGTTTTTTTTTTTAAGTTCAGATGCTTATCTACCATAACTCCTAGATCTCTGACGGACTGGGAGATAAATTTTTGTGAGAAAACTAGCCCGCCTGACAATTCTGATTTAACAGAATTCAATTTCAATTTCAAATGATTATCGCGAGACCATCGCTTAATATCATCAACACAACTATGAAGTTTGCAGAGCTCTTCGACGTTGGGTATTTGGTAGTATGATTATGTAAATTTGAGTATCGTAAGATATCTTCACGATCTTTCACAAATATTTCTTAAAATAATGATCAATATTGGATGCCCGCGTTCTACAGCTGATCTAAATTACAGCGAATTATGTGTCCCATCAATTGGAAACCTTCACAATACCGCAATTTAACCGTCAAACGCAATAGAAATGCCACAACCTAAGGATTTGAATCCTCGTTCATCATTATGGTTTCTATTAATGAAAAAGAAGGGACAGAACGAAATGAGATTAAGACATTTATATTAGTGAAATTGATCACTCTCAGCTGCATATATTTTGAAGGAAAATTAATGATTTCGGACATGTGTTAAAAGCATCGTCGACAGCGCGATGCTGCTCCATTTGGCATGTTTGGTAAAGCCTATTATATCCCCTACTCCATTCTCCCTTTCTTTATGAATTTTGGGGATCACATAATAGGGTACGCGCTCTTTTGAAATGAGTCAAGTCTTAGTTAGGCATGTTACCTTTACAGTGATCACACTAAAGAAGCCGATTCCACATCATTCTATCTAATCAGAGAATCGAAAAAGATAGCTTTTCTTATTGATGTTTGTTGATAGACCAAATCAGTGTCTCCGTCCCGTGATTACCTATCAGTGACGTAACAGCGCGAATACTATGCCCATACTACTGCTTGTGTTATCATAGGCCTAATCAGTTACACCAAGAAGCTGTCCGTGATGTGTGGTGTTTGCACCAAAATTAGTATGGAAAATTCATACAAATTTTACACTATTAAAATGGCTTACATGATTTCTTAGCTAGTTGGCAAGAGGGATACCCCAACTCACAAGCGAGCGCACCCTCTGCGAGCTGTGTCTAAAACATGTCTCGTTGTGTGTGGTGTTGAATCAGCGTGTCTTATTCGATTCTTCTTGTATTGTTCCGCCAGGATGGTGTCTTTCAAGACAGCTGGACACTGCTTTCATTGTTCCTGGGAAAGGGTCATCTTTCTTTTGACGGTCAAGCCTTTCATTATTATCGTGGTGAACTTCACTAATCGTCCCCACGCTAACGTACAAAGGAAGGAAATGCTTTTACTATGTATCAATGCACGCGTAACACCATCAGTATAGGCCTATAAAACGAAAGTTTGACTCCAGGTCCCGAACTGTAGGCCCTGTAATAGCAACTATATATGAAGTCAAGTATGGAAACGATGGATTTCCACTGCCAATCAAATCTCTCTCGACAAGGACGCGATCGGAATCGATCTGGATGTGATCGATCTCCCTTGATCGACATTGGTTTTGGCTTCCTCCTATACACGATATTTTTTAACACTCTGTCGGACTATAGATCATAACAAGCAGATTTGATCGGCAGTGGAACCCAGCCCTAAGGCGGATTCTTGTTCGAAAAGTAATAGCAGAAAATAATATCCTACACGAAATTCAGCATTGCATATACCGAAAGACAGATAGAGAGGAAAACATCGAGAAAGTAGTTCCAATCTAGGATTGAATGGATGGTATATATGTGTAACTGAATGCCATAAAAAGATAGATAAATAAATAAACAAATACAGCTCCAAAGTTATTCGCTTTGCGACGACCGCCACGTACACAATCTGAAAGTGAAGTTGGCTGTATGATTACATATTGCGCATAATGTCCGTTGGTCTGTCGAGGCGGTTGCTCAACCAAAATACGTAGCATTACGCTCTTAAAAAGAAAAGGGTATAAAACAGCGTTTTAAAAGGGGCGAGGAGTGACAGCGTTTTCAAAATGTTGTATTCACCCTTTTTCTAGCTGTATCTAGCACATCTAACGTTGGATTCAGCTGGATAGATAGGATGAATGCAACATTACCTTAAAAACGCTGTCACTCCTCAGCCCTTTTAAATGTTGATTTACCCTTTTCTTTTTAAGAGTGTAGGAGGCTATAATTTCAATTTCAGATCGAACAGCTAGTCACGAGTTGTTTTGATCGATTCCATGCAATTTGCCGTAATTCGCGATAACGGGTTCGGTTCAAATTTACGAAGGTGATCGGAAATTCTATATTTAGCGTTCTCGTCATTTTGGTGCAAGTTGGTACATTGTTTAATTTGATAAGTCCCCATGGGTATGAAAATAGGCCCCACACTAGCGCCTGATTCTCTTTATTCGAGACAGTGTGTATATTGGTATTGTGCCATCATCACACTTGTGCTTGTTTTGTTCAAAACAAACTGTCTTTTTCTCCATCCTTTACAAGTAACTTTCAATACGCAGTAGTTCAAAGGATGTTTTGATATACAGGAAGGTAAACGAGTAATTGCTGTTCGATCACCGCGATCCCCTGACTTTCAGCTAGAGCCGCGTTGGCCAGCACGCAATGCTAAATCCCTCTAACCAAAGATTCTACGGAACAGTATTACCCAGTGATGAAAAAAAAAAATCCAACAAATCTTTATTTCCCGTTTTTTGTTGTTGTTTTTTCTGTCTCAAACACTGTCATTTCTCGTTGAAAAGTTATCTTTCGACATTATTGCAATAGTCGGGTAACGGGAAAACAAAACGTAAGGATTTTGTGTTTGATTCCGCACATATTCTCTGTTATTTTACATATGTAGAGAAAGAACGAAAGAAAGAAAGAAAGAAAGAAAGAAAGAAAGAAAGAAAGAAAGAAAGAAAGAAGGAAAGAAAATGATCCCATACTCGTCTAAAGAAGTTTAAGCTTTTCACGCTGCAACCTAGTAGGTGACGTCTATTCGGTGCACATGGCGCTCTCTCAAAATGAGTACTATGTCGCACGTGGAGTTTTCCTGTAATGAGCCAGATGAAGGGGATGCACTACTCGGGTCAAATAGGGAAGTTAGTTTATGACGGATAATGATTCCTTGGTGTTTTATTTATCTGTTCAGAAAATTTCAGTGTGAAAAAATTAGTAAAAGTGTACTTTATACATATATATATATATATATATATATATATATATATATATATAGGCCTATATACATATACATATATATATATATATATATATATATATATATAAATATAAAGTACGATATATATATATATATATATATATATATATATATATATACTGAGTATATATATAATACATATATATAATTATATATATATACATATCGTACTTTGTGTCTACACTTTTCGAACGCCATTGTGCGTCATGCCAATCACCACTTCATGAAATGTGGTGCGTGTATATCGCCGATCAGAGTCTTGCTCAGCTCATCAGTATTGCGCAATTCTAAAGCCCTCGCCGCCGCACGCTCTATGCCTTTTGTCTTCAATGGGGTCAAGAGCAATGCTCATTAGCATCTTATGCTCTACAACGGAAGCGGAGCCTCGATCGGGCTAACCTTTTGTCAAGGCCCTCTCGCTGTATGGTGAAGAAAGCCCAAATGTAGCTGAGTGGGGTTGCGCGCTGGCGCGGTCGGCTGGGCTCGCTTCGCTTGCCCATTACAGCGAGAGGGCCTTGACAAAAGGCTACGATCGGGCAAGAACAATAGGTGCAAAGCGCACCGTAAAGTCGATGGTTGGAAAAAAAAATTGTAACGGAAAACAAAAATGTCTCAAAGCAACCGTGATTTGGGACACTTTTACTAATTTTTTCACACCAAAATTTTCTGAACAGATAAATAAAACACCAAGGAATCATTATCCGTCATAAAATAACTTCCCTATTTGACCCGAGTAGTGCATCCCCTTCATCTGGCTCATTACAGGAAAACTCCACGTGCGACATAGTACTCATTTTGAGAGAGCGCCATGTGCACCGAATAGACGTCACCTACTAGGTTGCAGCGTGAAAAGCTTAAACTTCCTTAGACGAGTATGGGATCATTTTCTTTCTTTCTTTCTTTCTTTCTTTCTTTCTTTCTTTCTTTCTTTCTTTCTTTCTTTCTTTCTTTCTTTCGTTCTTTCTCTACATATGTAAAATAACAGAGAATATGTGCGGAATCAAACACAAAATCCTTACGTTTTGTTTTCCCGTTACCCGACTATTGCAATAATGTCGAAAGATAACTTTTCAACGAGAAATGACAGTGTTTGAGACAGAAAAAACAACAACAAAAAACGGGAAATAAAGATTTGTTGGATTTTTTTTTTTCATCACTGGGTAATACTGTTCCGTAGAATCTTTGGTTAGAGGGATTTAGCATTGCGTGCTGGCCAACGCGGCTCTAGCTGAAAGTCAGGGGATCGCGGTGATCGAACAGCAATTACTCGTTTACCTTCCTGTATATCAAAACATCCTTTGAACTACTGCGTATTGAAAGTTACTTGTAAAGGATGGAGAAAAAGACAAATAAACAGATCCATGCATATAACGAACAGAATATGCGTGTGTTTCATGTTTGTACAGGTTATCTCTTGATGTATAGTAGACAATTGTTTTTATACCGTTTCCTAATAAGTACCTCTAGCGAAAACCCGACTTCTTTTTTTTTTCTTTTTCTCAAGGTGGGAAGTTAACTTCAACGTAAAGATAGCTTACAGCTACATGCAAATGGGGCAATCATACATTCGCATTGTCTACACTATTGTAAATTTGTCGGATGACGCTTATAAACGTTTGATGATTTTTGTCTCCTAAGGCATTTTGGTTATGATTACAGACGTATCTATTTACAAGACATAAGTGATGGTTTAAAGAATTGATCTTCAATTTAGCAAGGATTAGTCTTATAAAGTCATGAGTTCCCTTTACCCATCATGGTTAATGGAACTGCGACATCGTTGAGGTAACCACACCTTTCAATTTTCATAGTTCAAACCTAAATCGTAACATAATCAAAACACAAGCAAAATATCTCAAAATGCTCAGAAGATGGCATGAATCAAAACTTTTTACGGAGATTGGATATGGCAATCTTTATTGACCTATATTTAATACAAGTTTTCCACAGCTATAATTTCCGCCTATGATAGCATTCTGATGATTTCGATTGCGTTTTGAACTCGTTCCGAGCTATACTATCGAAACAGCTTTGATCTTTACACATGTAGTTCGATATGAACGAGTGTTTCGGACTCATAACCAACGTTCGTAATCGTAACCACACAGTAACAAATCAAACGAATATTGAGTAACGACTATCTTTATACATTGGCTGCCTGACTGATCACATGGTTTGACTACTACTTCAAGCAGGCTGAAAATAAAAGAAGAATGAATACACTTTTAATAATGATACGATGCTTTACAGCGTATTCACAGTATAATGTTTGCTTGCGTTTCTGTGTGCAATACGGACGGAAAATAAAATGCAGATGGATGCTATTAAATGCTAACACCCAACGCATCCAAATGTTTTTGAAATACATATCATTGTTTTACTATACTGTTTGAAACGTCGAATTTGCGAGTCCTTTAAAGGGTTACTACTCATATTATCAGGCAAAAATAAAAGTATTAGGATTTTGATTTGCTCGCAAGACTAACGATGCTATGGCGATCGTTCGCAGCAGTGACAATCCGCTTCAATAGATCTATTCAATTATTCTGTTTTCATTGAAAGAGGAAGGAGAAGTCAACTTTAAATTTCATTAGTTTTCTCGCCTTTTAAACATGTTTTCATGTATCATGCGTGGTATCGCTATTCCTTCTCATGGTAGTGCGTGAGATGGAGCGTGAACGCCGTCGCTAAGCAGGACTGCTATAGCGTTTCGTCCGAGAAAAGAAACAGGTTGTAAGCTTCTCTGATATACAATTCAATGGTACGCGGTAGTTTCTTTTTGAATGGACTCCTAATACTAGCTACTTTCAGGAGATTAAGATGGCCACGCGCTTAACGTTTCACATAATAAAAGAACCTTCTTCATCCCCATCCTGACAATAGAAAGCGTCGCCTAAGCAACCACATCCTGTGTACCACCGATGCTTTTCGTCCCGTCTCTTTCGCGTATACTACTGGGAATGTCTAGACCATAAAGTCTTTATAGATCCGAGCATGAATCATAAGAGGGCTTGCTCCAGTCGATTTGAGCGACATCATTAGTCGTCTTTAAGATGACAATAGCCTTTCAAACACAAAGTTCAAAATTGATGCGCCCCTCTAGCCTGAAATAACTATCATTCTCATATTCTATATAGACACTGAGGTGTCCACCGCGTACAAAAAGAGGGAAATTTGGCTCTTGCATAAAAATGGGCAAATGGTGCAATTCTAAGCATACTAATTCTTAGTTGTAAACTTACTAGACATTTGATAGAATGCATGGTACTGAAAAAAAAGCACTTTGAATATGTTTAATGTAACAAACCGTTGTCAAGAATAACTCTATATAACATCTAAAATGGCGCATGTCCATTTTGATACATAATATATATACTGAAAGTTAACGTAAAAGACGAAAATCGCAAAATTATAATTAAAGATTACAGGTAACAGTGTATCGTACAAGACTCGATAACGTATTATGATAACATCCATAAGTCGGCTTTCATTGCACACTATTCCGCTGCTATCAAAAAGAAACTAATCTAAACATGTAAAAAAGTACAGCCTCAGTATTGCAGTTTCATCAAATCAATGTGCTACATGCTGATAAACTGTCCGCTTTTTTTTTTTCGAGGGGCAGAGAAGTATATTCAAGGACTGGTGTTAAGCATGAAATAGTATAATTGGTTGAGATGAGGATTCAGCTATTAGCCTTTTTACAGATACAACGTACTTTGAAAAGAAAGAAATATTAAAGAGCATACAATTCTGACAGGAAATCAAATTTCATTTGGTGAAGATCGGTTCTGAAATGGTAGAGATATCCAGAAACAAAGTGAAACATAGCGATCCTTGTAAAAGGCGGGCACCTATATCTCAGCCATTTCAAATCGCACTTCTCTTTGGGTTTTGGATTCACGATGAGCCCTTCCTGTCATACTAAAAAAAAAATAATCATTGTCTGATTATGTCAATTACTATCGCAGTATTTCAAAGTGAAATGAATATCCCTATGACTACCTGTAAAAGTGGAAATTTTCGCTGTGTTGAAATTTCCGCGAAACCAGAAACTAGCGTGAAAATAAAAGCACGTGAATATTTTTTGCTTGCTGTATGTTCCTGTGCGTGATGTCTTTATTCCGCGGAATTAAAAACACGCGAATCTCTTCTTACCCGGCCAAACGCGAAAAATTAGTCGCGCGAAAATATCCACTTTTACAGTAGTACATGACAGAAACATAATGATGTCTTGAAATTTGTTGTGAAGATGATAGATGAATGTTACAAAGAGATAGGAGGTAGAACATATCCTAACCGCATTCATGCAAGACTAATGATATTGTAGCAATAGTAGCCCCCCCCCCAAAAAAAAACAACAAACAAACAAACAAAAACAAAAAAACAAAAAACAACGCAATAATCATAACAATAACAATAACGATAATAATGATGATAATTGCAAAAGAAGTATTCTCTATTTAGAGTAGCCTCTTCAATGCTATCAGTGCTCTAGCTATCAGAGGGCCCGCCTGACATTATTGCCCTATATAGAGTTGCTATAGGACGGAATAGGACGTAATCGCTGCGGGGAGGGAATTGAACTCGGGTCCTTCGACTGGGAGTCGTGAAGCTTAAATATCCACCGTGCCACGGCGCCCTCGCCCCCCCCCCCCCCCCAAAAAAAAAAAAAAAAAAAAAAAAAAAAAAATAACAAAAAAAAAATAAAAATAAAAAAAACAAAAAAACAATGTTATTTGGCATAAAACAGTCATGATTATGCTTGATTTTTATGGCTCATCCCTGCAATACTGAAGATTTGCGATTCTTAATATCATTAAAGTATCCGTGGAATAAATAATTATGCTTATTGTCGCTGGCATTCAATGCATATAGTGTAGGCAAGAACTTCCACTCGCATGTTAATCTCTTGGTTCTCGGGAAATTTGCAAAATTATCATGCACGCAATTATTCCTCGTTTTACAGTAAAACCTTGTGTTCGCATGTTGCAACTTAAGCGGTAAAACAATACAAAACCAAAGGCAAGGTTAAACTTCGTCTTCTTTACACATCATTCTTAGGATGATCACTGACATGACAATTTTGTGTGTCCACCGCTTCAGAAAGATTAACTGTCGTATAATTTGATCGACATTGTGGGATTAACATCTGCAGGAAGAGAACCTGAAGCATATTCCAAAATTCGGTTCAAATATATTAGGCGCCAAATCTTCAAATTTCATTCTATGTTGACGAATTCATATACACGGACGAAAGGAGAATGGTTAGCAATGTATACAAATTTCCGTCAAACTTCCAATGGCCCATTTGAAATATTATGCAACATGTAGGTTAATTGTCAGATCATCAAGTGATCAGCAACAGTGTGAGTACCGCTATGCCAACGTGTAGTCATCACAACAAGCAAGAATAGCTTTTTCGTATAATGTACAAGCACGTCAACAGTACGCGGCAGTTTCTTTTTGATTGGACTGCCGCTATCTACTTTCAGGAGATTAAGTTTGCTACGCTGAACGTTTCACGTTATAAAAGAACCTTCTTCATCCCCATCCGGACAATAGAAAGCGTCGCCTACATCATCATCCCCATCCCGACAATAGAAAGCATCGCCTAAGCAACCACATCCTGTGTACCACCGATGTAGTTGTTGTTGTTCTTTTAGTTTTGTGGAGCTCTCTGGCGGGTGTGCCGGGTGGGCAATTTACTCCAAAGAATATATTCAATTTAAATATACACTTAAATTCAATTATAAAAACCTACACTACTTCTAATTATTTACAAAATCTAATAATAATGATAATAATAATAATAATAATAATAATAATAATAATAATAATAATAATAATAATAATAATAATAATAATAATAATTATTATTATTATTATTATATATATATATATATATATATATATATGTGTGTGTGTGTGTGTGTGTGTATCAATATTTACAAACGAGATATTTACAGAGAAAGAAAGGGGACACGTTTTAAGAAAAGATATCGCCTGCCTATACTCCTGCACCGACATGCAGGGTTACGCCGTTCCCGTCGGCAAGCAGGTAGAGGACCCGCCCGCCGACGCCGGTGAGGTCTCGGCCTTTCCCGGGGGCAGGCGCCTCTAGTGTTAGCCTATAATATATGATAGGCGAGGACATCATGGAAGAGGAGGGATGATAGAAGAATAGAGGAAAGGGTAAGGACAGAACAGAGAAAACAGACACCGATGCTTTTCGTCCCGTCTCTTTGTTGGGTATGTCGGAGCACTAGACCATAAAGTCTTTGTAGATCCGAGCATGCATCGTAAGAGGGCTTGCTCCATTCATTCGATTTGAGCGACATTATAAGTCGTCTTTAAGATGACAATAGCCTATCAAACACAAAGTTCAAACTTGATGCGCCTCTCTAGCCTGAAATGACTATTCTATATAGACACTGAGGTGTCCAACAAGTTCAAGAAAAGGAAAATTTGGCTCTTGCATAGAAATGGGCACATGGTGCAATTCAAAGCATAAGATACTCATTCATAATTGTAAACTTACCCCAACATTTGAAAGAATGCATGTAACTGAAAGAAAATATCTTTAATATGTTAAATGAAACAAACCATTGGAAATCGGAGAAATCTCTCCACCTGAAGCTTAACAATGTATTGTTATATCAATAATAGTCAAGTTTCTTTACAACTTGTCGTAGCTACCATCAACCTTCTTGGCGACCATTTCTTCGCACTCAGCCGGAAAAGGACAGCTGAAACAAGTTCTGCAGTCGAATTCCCGTTTGAAAGCTGGACAGAATCTCTCCTCCAGCTCTTAAGTATTACAGGACGACATAGATTTTAGCAATTATATTACAACCATCACGAAGGCCGACGACCAGTTAAAGTAAATGCCGCAACAGAATAAAAAGGTAAACCCGGTGTTAAAATACAAAGATTTGATTCAATGGTGTGTCAAAGAACACAAATATCAATGTATTCTACAGCAACAAAAATGACAGAAGTTAACGGAGTTTGACAAAGAACGACGACCAGCTGAAATAAGTATTAGAATGATAGTCTAGTTCCCGTTTGGAAGTCGGACAAAATCTCACCACCTGATGCCAAACAATATTATATCAATAACAGTCAAGTTTCCTTACAACTCGTAGCTACCATCTTTTAATATCATCACAAGCCCCTTTTTACACTTTCACGGATTGCTTCACGAATGACCACGGATCGTCATCCGTGGTGTTCCGGCATGCAAAATATCGATTTTCCTTTCAATGCCGGTGTGAATGCAGTCCCAACTGGTTGTCTACACGGACAAGTACGGTAGCTACAAGGACACGTACGGTGCCTACACGGACAGACAAGGAATGAACGCGGACCACAGCGGAAACGATACGGAGCTAACACGGATATCAAGGAAGAGCACGGATGCAACTGGGTCCCTTCGCGGTGTTTACGCGGATATCCCAAAAAAGTTGACACATTACATTTGCTTTTTCTTAAGATACTTTATCATTCTTGGGCGACATGCTTCCAGAGCTAAGTAATATGTAACAAGCACACCAGAAAATCTACAGCAGATTACATACGCATCTGCTTGTCGACATCATAAAGGCATATCTCTTTGTTGCAAAATCTGATTTTGCGGGAACATAACAACATAAACAAAGCAAAACAAACTAAGACAAATCAACCCCCCCCCCCCAAAAAAAAAAAAACAAAACAAGAAGATGTGTGTGGGTCACTGAAGATTCTCATGCGATATAAACCTACTAGAGGAGTCGATTGGCTGTCCTGATGGGTGAAGATGTGAGCAAATTTCATTGACTTTCTGAGCTTGTATTGGAAAAAAATATACACGAATTTTTCATCCCGGATGGAGCCGATGCTAATACGGACTTTCCGATGTCTTCACGGAGGCAACACGGAGTAGCCGGTGCCTACAAGAAAGGAATACGGATGCAACACGGAGTAGATGGTGCCGACAAGGAAGAGTTTGTATTGATTTCCATCCGTAATGTCCGGGATGAAAAATTAAGCAAGCTCACTTTTTTTTTTTCGGCGGACATGCCGGATGATCAAGGATGATGTCAGATGACTTCACGAAGTCAACACGGTCATGCCGGAAATAGTACGGATGACCTCGGACCGACGATCCGTGGTCATCCGTGATGCAATCCGTGAAAGTGTAAAAGGGGCTTATAGCGACCAATTCTTCGCACTCGGCCGTGAAAAAAAGAGTTCCGTGTGTGTGTGTGTGTGTATGTGTGTGGTTTATTTTGTATGTGTGTGTGTGTGTTCCCGAAATTAAGACATCATCTCCCGAAACATAATGGCAAGTGAAAACATTTGCATAATTTTCCTTTGGTGCTAGTTTCTGGTTGCGGAAAGTGGGCGAAAAAAAAAAATCCGCCTTTACAGTAAAGTTAAAAGGCGAACGCAGATGACATTCTATGGTATGTTGACAACATGAAATCAATTTTTTTCTTTGTTTTGTTTCTTTTTCTAAGAATAACAAACAATAAGAACAGTTAACAGGGATCGACAAAAGCGGGATGGACAGCTGAAACAAGTTCTTCAGTCGAATTCCCGTTCGAAAGCTGGACGGAAGTAAATGCCGCAACAAAGTAAAAAGGTAAACCTGGTATTAAAATACACACTGATTCAATGATGTGTCAAAGAACACAGAAATCAATGTATTCTATGCAGCTACAAAAATGACAGAAGTCAACGGAGTTTAACAAAGAAAGACAACCAGCTGAAATAAGTATAAGAATGTTAGTCTAGTTCCCGTTTGGAAGTCGGACAAAATCTCTCCACCTGAAGCTTAACAATTAATTCGATAACAGTCAAGTTTCCTTACAAGTCGTCGTAGCTATACCATCAACCATCTTAGTGACCAATTCTTCGCACTCGGCCGTGAAAGAGAGTTTCGTATTTTACCGAAACCAAGACATCATCTCCTGAAACATAATGGCAAGTGAAAACATTCGCATAATTTTCTTTTTGCGCTAGTTTCTGGTTGCGCAAAGTGGGTGAAAAAAAAATCCGCCTTTACAGTAAGGTCAAAAGGCGAATGCAGCTGACATTTTTTGGTATGTTGACAACATGAAATCAATATCCCTTTTTTAGCATAACAAACAATGAGAACAGTCAGCAGGGATTGACAGCTGAAACAAGTTCTGCAGTCGAATTCCCGTTTGAACGCTGGACAGAATCTCTCCGCCCGCTCTAAAATTTTACAAGACGACATAAATGTTAACAATGATTACAACCACGCGAAGGCCAACGACCAGTGGAAGTAAATGCCGCAACAGAATAAATAGGTAAACACGTTGTTAAAATACAAATATTTGATTCAATGTTGTGTCAAATACCAAAAAAAAAAATCAATGTATTCTACAGCAAAAAATATGACAGAAGTTGTCGGAGTTTGACAACGAACGGCGACCATCAAATAAGTTTTGCAACGATGGTCAAGTTTTCGTTTGTAAACCGGACAAAATCTCTCCGCCGTGTTTCCTACGCGTAAAGACAAGATAATACAAATTCAATGTCTATCGACTGCGGTCAAGTCTCCTTTCACATCGCCGTAACTACCATTTGCACAAAAGACGGAAAGTCAGCCTGTTATGCCAGTAATGGTAATTCGTCGGGACGATATGCGACGTTTTAGATCACACGGATAACGGGCTTTATGCTGTGACAAGTAAAGCTGAACAAAACATAAACTTGAACACGAACGGCATTGAAACGAAGCCATATAGTCAGGACGTTTCCCGACGGTTGAACAATGATTCGTCGGGAACGATATGCGACGTTCTTAACAAAAAGAAACGCAAGGCACAATAGAAGCCGAACTTTGAAAATAGCTAGTAAGTCGGGACGAAGAGCGACGATTAGTGAAAGGGAATCCTTTCTCTATCGTCGCTTATCGTCGGGACGAATAAACAAAGGTATGAATAGAAAGTACGTGTATTCATATGCACGGTTGCTTATTCATATGCACGTGACGCCTGTTCATATGCAAATCATCAAACGTGCACAATGCGACATCGTCGCGACGAAGATATCTCTCTATCAGGTTTTTCTGTGGTGCCTAAGCTAAATACTGATATTGTCACTTCTGTCTATTGTGCTGATATGAAGCGGTTTGTTTGCTTAGCCTTTGTCAAATTCTTTGTAAATGAGATTGAAAAGTGTAAACTTTGGTGTGATTTCTGTTTCCTGCAGGTTTTGATGACAGGAATACTGACTTCCTTTTGCTTCTCATGGATGTCTACAGGTTATCAGTGCAGGTAGGATCTAACTTTGAGTCCGTTTTGTATTGGAAAGAACTCTTTTATGCATAACGAGTCGTGGCAGTGCATCATTTTGATTTTCTTATTATCGCTGGTATCATAAAATCTCTTTAGTGGTAGTTTACTGCACTAATAAAAATGATCTTAATTGATTCATCTGTGTGAATATGATGCACATTGCTATATCTTCCGAGTGTATTGATGCTGCCCAAAACTGCATCATTTGTACATTCTTTTTAACCCATCTACTCTTCCTTGAGTGAAATTTTCTTTTCTTGTTAAGATTTGATTGGTTTACAATTTTGTCATTGTAAACTTTTGTTACATTTGAGCATGATGTGAGTATGATCTAAGAATTGGACAATACATTGATACATGTCATTGCTTCTCTCACCATCACTTGCCCATTCACAGTTTTCTCTGCGGAAGCTGGAGTACATGTGTGTCCACTTTCTCTGGGTCTCCATCGGTCACTGCAATGTCCTGCAAGTCCTCCAGTATTCGGACAGACTGCAGCTGGATTTCATCAAGGTGAGGAGATCAGGTTCATGCTGCCATCTTTATATCATAATGAGATGAATCATAAAAACTATTCTTTAGAGTGCTTCAAGACATGTTAAGATGTTTCAGTTGACAGTCGATTGTCTGTACTCACTTCCTTGAAATTGCCCAAAGTTTTTAAATGATTCGAGTTCTCTTAACTTGCATTATATCAAGTAATCATGAAAAAGAGAATATTCTTTTCAGATTGGATGGATTGGACACACACACACGCACGTACAACACATTTGCACACATGCATATCCGTGCATTTATGATGATTTTGTGTGATGCACAAACTTTGTATGCTAACTTCAACTCTAATACCCGACTATTTAAAGAAATTATCGAGTTTTCTGAGCTGTAGGAAATTGGACAAAGGATCTTGTGTCAAGATTTATTCTTTTGTTACTGTTGTATGAAGGAGAAGGAGTAAAAGGCAAGAATATTCAAGTGACTCTATGCAATGATATGTTCGTCTTGATAACCATTTTTGTCTGTCTTGTTTACTTTTTTAATTTTCATTTTTCATCTGCAGGAGTTCTGTCTGAACTTTGTGGTGAAGGAGAGTAATTATAATGGCATCGTAATGAGCAAGGAGTTTGAGCAGCTTGCCCAGCCCCTGATGGTAGAGGTGGTGAGACGGAGGCAGTTAGCGGCTGGAAGACCCTACCAGCACGAGAAGATGCCAGAGTTTGACAGGCCCTGTAAGTTTTAGAACTCAATTGCCAGAGGACTTAGGAATTAGGTGCCAGGGAGGTCTTTCAACTTACATAGAGGAGCCTAAAGCAGGTAGCTTGCTCTGGATTTGCA
Organism: Diadema setosum; assembly: GCF_964275005.1. Lineage (NCBI taxonomy): Eukaryota > Metazoa > Echinodermata > Echinoidea > Diadematoida > Diadematidae > Diadema > Diadema setosum. The sequence continues at coordinate 9,041,128 of NC_092688.1, forward strand.
GGAGGAAGTAAAAGTGAATCGCATTATGTTTTCTTATTTTTGTTTGTAGTAAATTTGAGTATTCTTAATTTTTCAGTATGTTTGTCATTGTATGTCTATATGATTTTTTTATTTCTTGTTTTTTTCAATATGAGGGCTGACAGATTTACAGTATATTTCTGCTTTGTGTCAAATTACAGTAAAAGTTGTAGCAACTAAGTGGAGTTATCTATGTTTAGAGGGGAGAGATGCTCCCTCTTTGATGCAGGGAATTTTTTTTAATAACAAGGAATCCTAAAATCATGAAAATTACCTTGTCATTTTCACTATATCAGGGTATGGCAACAAAGAAATATAAGAAGCTGGGACATGCAAAATTGCCTCATTTTAAGAGGGTGTTTGTTATGTCCTGCCGCTTTACAACAAGGTTCCACTGTATCAGCACAAAGAGGAAGTTGAATCTGTCAGTGCAAATATAGTCATGTGATGCTTTTCCCTTCACACCGCCCCTCAGCCATGACGACCCTGGAGCATGACATGGAGGTGTTCCTGAAGAGCAAGACAGGCAAGGAGTACTCCTGCATCACCCTGATGCTGGATGGCACACCCATCCCCGCCCACAAGCCCATCCTGGCCGCCAGGAGCTCCTACTTTGAGGCCATGTTCAGGTCCTTTATGCCGGAGAACAACTGTGTCAATGTGAGTTGTTTAGGGTATCCGGGGGTAGCACCCCGGCACTGTGGATAATGGTGTTGACTCTTTCACAGGATGTCCTGAGTGTGATTGTTGTGTGTTGTGTACAATTGTAGGCAGAATGTTTTTAATGCAGTGCTCCTCTAGACTTGTAGAAATGGCTACCTTGTAATGTTACAGTTTTGATTATATTACTGTCCTCCTTAAGAACGTGCGTATACCACAAACAAATAAGAACCTCAGAGGCCACTCTACTTAAATATCATGAGGCTGTATGAATGGAATCAAATTTGTTTTTGGTTCTCATAAACCAATTCAGATTATAGTCTATTTTAATAGTGCATTTTTTTGTATGTGGCATTTCTGAAAATCCTTCGACATTATTATCCCCTTTATGGGATTCATGTGATGCAAGTGATTTGAATGTCTTCGTATCGTTCAGATCTTTATTCGTTCGTGAATCAATCTCACTGGAATTATGAATATTGCCTTTTAGTCATCAAACTATATAAAGAGTTGTGCAGATGACAGTTGAATCTTACTTGCTCTTTATCCCATAGATGGCAAACGCTTATGTTTCTTTTATCTCTAACCAAACCAGGTGACGATAGGAGAGACCATTCCATCCAGGCAGGCCTTTGATTCCCTGTTGAGATATATCTACCATGGTGCCGTCTCCATGCCAGCTGAAGATTCACTGTATCCTTTGGCTTGCCAAATCAGACCATTGTGTGCAACAGAAGTCATCAGCATTACTACCGGTGACACTGTCATCATTACGTCCGTCATCACTGAATATTATTACAGTCATCCATTGTCATAAACCTCATTGTTATCACTTATTGATCAAGTTGCCTATTGTGTAGAAGCAGTAAATATGATGAACTAGATATGGTACTCAGAAAAGCTGTATGGAGCACTCGACTTTTTCAGCTACGGCATACGCTTACATATTTCATGAATTAGAACTTTACAACAATTTCGCAAGTGGTTACATGTATGATTGAGAACCACAGTGATGGGATGAGAATGAAGTATTATCCCTTTGTGAGAGGAAAATTAGCAATGTCCTACCTGAGAGACAACACTCAACACACTTGTCTTACAGGAGGCAATATTTTTACTAGTTGATAGTTAGTGAATTTTGGTCGATGCACCTAAATTGTGTGGCGCTCCGACAAAATGAGTCATAAGTCGCACGGGGAGTTTTCCCGTAATGAGCCGAAAATGAAGGGGAAGCACTGGTCGGGTCGAAATTTTTTTATGACGGATTTTGATTCCTTTATGTTTTATCTGTTTGTACAGAAAATTTCAGCGTGTAAAAATGAGTACAAGTGTCCCAAATCACAGTTTTTCTGAGACAATTTTTTCGGTTACATTTTTTTCGAACGCTCGCCTTTGCGTTGCGTCTCGCACCTATTGTTCTTGCCAGATCGAGACTCCGCCTCCGTTGCTAGGGTGTATGCTAATGAGGCATTGCTCTTGACCCCATTGAAGACAAAACAATGCATGGTGCGCGCGGCGGCGTCGGCGGCCAAGCGGCGAGGGCTATAGAATTACGCAATAATAGTGAGCTGACCAAGGCTATTGATTGCATGATCAGCGAGTTTCGTTTGATACATGCACTCCATTTCATGAAGTGGTGATTGACATGACGCACAAATCACACTGAAAAAAATAATTCCAACGAACGATCACGCAAAATGTATGATACTTTATCTATGAGCTAATACAATGATCACATATCGAACTTGAAACCTTTTAATGCGTGTGTGTACTTTTACAACGGTTAATTGGCCTCATTAATTAATTTATTCAAATAATCATAACTTTCGTTCCCTGGTATGTGACTTGCTGTTTAAAGTTCATCTCTGGAGATAGTAGGGCCTAAGTTGTCAATTATACTCGTTTTTATAAAGTCGACAATTTGTGTGATAATTCGCCAAATGTATGTAATGCGTACCATTATTTCCCTGGTTAATAAAACGTATTGCCTTATTTCTTATGATGGTTTGGGCCGTGACGGCATGGAGAGAAATCGGAAGACAAACATTATTAATGCCCAGATAGCTCGTGTTCCCTTTGGAGGATATTCTGACTCTTGTCATCTGTGTATTTTTTTAGAAGTAGGACCTATTTGAGAAAGGGACAGAAAGCTGTGTTGCTACTCAAAAGTGTGCGTCTTCATTTTGTTTTGCTTTTTAATCAGAATGTTTGTAATGATAGCTGTTTGCCGTGTATTGCGTGTAGCTGACATGTGAGAGGTCAAGTCTGCAAAGAATTGGGTCGGCTAACAGCTTTGCCAAGTAGCAGCGCTAATTGCCCATTGAATTGCGTATTCTGAGGAATTTCGAATGAAAGAACTCGGACGGCAATGTTCACGCCTTGTATCCGAGTAAACCCCGCATCAACGAAGCCTTAAACAATGAAAGGTAAACTTCCTGCTATCAAAGGGTGGATAATCACGCAACCAGTATTCTTTCTTCGCCATTGATGGCAGAATCAGTGACGGAATGGAGCAACAGTGTTGGAGGATCGGCATTATGTCTGCTAATTTGTAAAGGAATTTTTCAGTCTCCTTTTGTGTTCAGAACCACAGTCAGGGACGCTAACTTACTCTATCTCCTACAAGCTATCGTTACCATCTTAAAACGTGAATTTTATGAAAGGTTAAAAGTGATCACGGAATCAGTTCTTCCGCGTGACACATGCAGGCTTTTATAATAGCATACCAAGCTTAAATCGTTTACCTGTATAGAAAGGGCGGGGATACACACTTATCGCAATCATCCGGATTTGAGAGTGATACACTCTACTACTTTTCTTCATCTTTCCCCCGACAAAGACCATGGTAATTCAAAACAAACAAACAAGCAGTTGATTTATATCAGAACGTAGAGAATTTTTGTGTTTCATGTATGTATAGGTCATCTCTTGATGTATAGTAGGCATTTGTCATCGTTTTTACAGCGTTTCCTAATAAATGCCTATAGCGAAAACCCAACAAAACTTTTATCACGGAGGGAAGGGAACTTAAATTTAAATATCACATAGTTTACAGAAATCAGACATGTAAATAAGGCAATCATATACATCCGCACGGCCGATTGTAATCTCTTACTTTGATTATCAAACATGATCGCCAGCATTCACGTGCTTTTTTCTAATTTCTTGAACTTTGCCTCATTTTCTCTTTTTTTTTTAAACAATTGCTCGAAACATTTAAAAATCATAACACAGTCTGCTATCCCACAACATAATATTCCATTTGATTTGCCACTTATTGTTGGTCGGGTGACGCCAAATGTTGGAATCTCGAGCGATGATACACGGCATTATTTTGTTTGTTGGTTTTCGTCTCATCGCTCAAAAGAATTTTGACTACGATTACAAGACATAACTGATGGTTTACAGAAGTGATCATCAATTCAGTATGGATTAGTCAAGTCATGAATTCACTTTACCCATCATGTCTAATCGAACTACGACATTGTTTGGGTAACCGCGCCTTTTCGTTCTCATAGTTCAAAGTAATTCTTGACATAATCAAAACAAATAATTCTTTATATAATTTCTCAAAATACTCAAAAGATGGCCTAAGTCAAAACTTTCTACAAAGATTGCCTATACGGCAATCTTTACTAGCCTAAACAAGTTTTCTAGAGCTATCAGTTCCCCCTATGACAATGACTTCGATTGCGTTTTGAACTTGTATCGAACTACTTTCAAAACAGCTATTACCTTTGTAGTCCGATTAATAAACCAGCCTTTCGAATTCATAACCAACATTTGTAATCGTAACAATACAGTAACATAGTACTGCATGTCAATAAAAGTTGGAAAATGTAAATGCTATAACAGTAGCGCAAAATAAATTAGTAACGATTATCTTAACACATTTTAATTCCCAGTGATGTCGCTACGAAAATGACACATGGTTTGGTTCAAGCAAATAAAAGTAAAAAGGAATGGGATATACTTCTAATGATAGTACCACGCCGTACAATGCATTTCACTGTATTTTGTAACATTTGGTTACGTTTCTGTGCGCTTTACGTACGGAAAATAAAAGGCAGATTGGTGCTATTAACATGCTAACACGCAACGCATTCAAAATGTTTTTTGAAATACACCGTATACAATATAATGTTTTAGTATATGGTTTGAAACTTTGAATTTGCGAGTTCTTTATGAAATTATAAGCAGGGTTATTACATTATCAAGCAAAAATTAAAGTATTTAGGGATTCGGATTTGCGCAGAAGACTAACAGTGCTATATATGGCGATCGTTCGCAACAGAGAAAATCCTCTTCAATAGATATACAATGTAATTCTGTTTTCATGAATTGAAAGAGAAACGAAAATAAGTCAACTTTTTAACTTCATTTAGCTTTCTCACCAATTGAACTTGATTTGATCTGCCATGCATGATATCGCTGTGTGCTCTATTAATTATATTGAATTATTTAATCGGCGTGCTTGTTTTTTTTATACAGAATATCACAGGTAAGTTTATTTCATTGAAGTTCATAATGTTTGTACATATGGCGTGTTCGTTGTTTTGTATTTTCATTTGTATAATAATTATATCACGTGTCCACTATCTGATTCTGACCACGAAAATATGGCGACTGTTTAAATGCGGAGCATGTACTGGAAAACTGTAATGTCTCCTGCCAGTATAGACAAACTAATTTCTAGTCTATCCCCGCTTAAAATTGAAATGAAAAAAAAAAAAAAAACGAAGTTCGACTTTCAGTAGATTTCAACCGTTTTGCCACAGTGTCTGATTCATGTAATGGACACAATTCTTTAGCACATAAGCAATCACACAACTTTCGTGAATAGATGTGTCTTAATGATTGCATCTCATGGAAGAAAACTCGTCTCCTTGCCTGAATTTTAGCTTCTTCCTGTTCAAGCTTGCGTGAAAGAAATAGTTGAACATCAATCGCAATCATTAAGAGAAGCACATGCTTAGAAATAAAAACAGGAGTACTGAGACACACTACGAAATAAAAACGGGCCTTTTATCACTATTGACAACGCATGACATTGAAATGCTTTTTTTTTTTCCCGAGGGGGGGGGGGGTAATATAATTGATTATTCTGAAGGTTCGTTAATCATACAATGAAATACGGTTCGCTATTAGCTTAGGTTCGTTAACAAGAAAATTAAATGCGGTTCCTTTCCGGAGTTCCGTTACCCGAAAGTAATCAAGCAATCATTTTTTTCTGGTAAGGTTTGTGAATACAAAACGAAGTGAAGAAGGCCTAAGTTTTAATTCCGAATATTGTTCAGTATTATTATTTATGATCCACTTCTCAAACGCAGAAAGATTGTAACTGCAAATGTGATGTAAAAAATAATAATTCAGCTTAAGCTACAAGTTAATGGTTTTTTATATGCTATGCTATTAGAAAAGTGACTGAGAATAAGAAGTATATTTATAATACAATCATTGTAAACCCAACGTGAAGCTGTCAAGCCTACATCAACCTTTGCTTCTGATACGTATAATATGTGCAGCATTGGCAAGCGTGATAAGCGATAATTACTGTGCACGCAACGCCTATAAAGGAAATGTGCCTTTAATATGGCGGGAATTCATAATGTTACGGCTGTATACAGCTGCAGCAGATCAGACGCGAAAGCAGTTTTTGATGCTCTGCAACATTACGACCATGTGCGTAATTTGAGGGTTTTAAGTACACGCAAAGAACACGATCTCAAAAGACGACTATCGTTAATCAACTTCATTGACTTTTTCTACCGATGCTGCGTTTTGAACCCCCGCCTAGAATAGGTTTTCAGGTTCTATTTAATAGGTATTGGTACTTGCTAAACGCATCCTCTTTAGTTTCCATTGACAACAACATGGGAGGAGAATGGAAGCGATGAACGCCCTCGCTAAAAGACGCTTCTCGTAAGACGCATTGCGTGCCCGCCTACAATAGGCTCTCAGGTTCTATTTAGGTATTGGTACTTGCTAAACGCATCCTCTTTAGTTTCCATTGACAACAACCTGGGAGGAGAATGGAAGCGATCAACGCCCTCGCCAAAAGACACTTCTCTTAAGACGCATTGCGTGCCTTCTTTTCTTTCTACTGTTTCCTATTGTTTGTGAGTTAAAAAATTGCGGCAAACCACAACGCAGCCGACACACAACGCATACCGACTCATTCATGCGGCGGCAGCGGGACGGACACAAACGCGCCGAAGTTTACATTCGGGCTGCCGTATTGGTCAGAATCGTTAATGATAGACCTGTCCTGCGATTGGTTGATTATCTTACATACCCAAGCTATCGCCTTATACGGTAGTGCGTGCGATGGAGCGTAAACGCCGTCGCTAAGCAGGACAGTTGTATTGTTTCGTCCCGTGAAAGAAACAGGTGTGAGCTTGAACATAGCCTGAACTTTGAGAGCGATTTTCTCCGTTATTTAGAAAATCAACTGACATAACAAACGTGGTTAATATTCGTTTTTATGATCTATAGGGATGTCGAAATGAGTTGTATTACATATCAGTGTAAAGCTTAGAGTCTGTAGAATTCACATATAGGCATAACTACGATTTCATTTTTTGCGACTTTTGACTCATTCCGACGGAGCGCCACACAATTCACAAAAATAAAAACACTGCATATAGGCCCTGCAATACTGTGTATACATGGAGGGCTTGTCCTGCAGTTTCTTCTGGGCGAGAAATTTCCTCTCCTTAACTCTGTCTCTTCCGCCACACCCAGCTACCTTTTCTGTGCCCCGGACTTCTTTGGTTTCACCAACAATCGCATCCAGGCCTTCTGCAAGGAGAACCTAGAGGTCAACATCTCGGTCCAGAATGTGGTGCAGATCCTGGACGCTGCTGACCGGGTCGGGGCCAAGGACATGAAGGACCACGCCCTGGAGATCATCGTCAGAAACTTCCCAAAGGTCAGTCAATTCCCCTTGTCCCCCCCCCCCCCCCCTCATTCTTTGGCCTTTCTCACTTTCAGCAGCAAACTTGTGAAATTTCCATACTTCATGGGAAGTTATGTTACCAAGGAGACTGCCCTGGATGAATAAGTTCTTCCTTGTTGAGTCCAGAGTAGTGCAACATTGTGCTTATCCTTCAACAGGGTGCTTTACATACAAATGGTATCTCTTCACCATGGTGTAAACATAGGTAACTTGCCATGCTGGGGCTGTAATAGTGACAGTGCCCTGTAGAAGGTCATCCTGGAACGAAAACATTGTCATCATCTGCTGTCAAAAAACATACAGAGATAGAGATTCCTGAAAGAAAGGGTATTCTTCAAGGTTGAACATGACAGCTTTGAAGTCTCTGCATCTCATTTCTTTTGTGATTCTCTGTTACCATTGCAGAGTATGAAGTGCTCTGAATTTATATCTATGTTTATATTTATATATATATATATTTATAATATACCTGTATACCCATGCGAGATTCACATCTCATTGCTTGAGTAATCTGCTGTTCTCTATTACCATTGCAGAGTAGGAAGGGCTGCAAACTCACTATCAATGTGTACCAGAGAGGGTTTTCGAGTGCAGCCACTCTTGCCCAGTGTGTACATCCTGTGACAGAGTGGTGGTCACAATATATCTTTTGACCTAGGTGTACAAGTGGGCACTTGGTATTAATAGGATTACTGGGGTGATTCAGGGCCAATGGAATTTGTAGTGCAAACACTGCCAAAACCAACTTTTGGTAAAAGACATCATCTTCCAACATCATTGTTTCCCTTCCCAGGTGGCCCAAAATCCCAAGATGCGTCTGCTGAGCAAGGAGCTCCTCCATGAGATCATCACCTCCCTTGCCCGCCGCATGTCGGAGCTCAAGGTCCACCTGGGCCAGGACCTCTCCCCCCAGGACCAGGGCTCGTGGGGCGGATCCAGGTCGGAACGCTACGCCATGGAAGGCTGGTGACTACAGACATCCGGAGTGCGAGTCGGCTCAATGGCGAGACAACTCCAGAAAGATGTTTCATCCCACCACTGGATGTTCAGTCAGTTTGCCTCTGAGAATTATCCTGTTGGTATGACGATGTATCTGATGGGCCTTGGTCATCACTATTCCATACAGCGTGTTTTAGGGATGTCATTTGTGTATGAAGAGCTCATGTTTTAACAAAGTCCTGTGTGAAATCTTTTTGTTATTGCAAACTTTCATTGAACCAGGGTTTGAAAAACAGGAGATTTCAAGGAAACTTGTGTTTGTGGAAGAATACTTTGTTATTACATGAATTTGTGATATCATTGTTCTTCATGACAAGAGTCCACTCTCCAGCATTTATTGACATCAATGCATAGATGCAACACCTGTTAAGATGCTTCAGTTCAGAGAAACTGATTTAACTTTACCCTGATGTTTGATTATCCTGTGAATCCTGATTGTGGTATAGAACTGGAATTTGTGCACAAGATGAACGTGAGCTGCACTCAAAAACTAGCATTAGTTTGTGGCAAATCATTAGATGGTAAAAATTATTTCCCTTTTGTCACTGTCAACCTGCACATGATATCAATATTTTTTCTTGGGTTAAGGTCACAACCTTGTCATGCTCACATTTTGTCTATCCCAGCTCATGATGTGCGTTCTTTACAGCTGTGCAATATAGCTCTATTCCCTATTTGTATTATTTCAATACACAAGATGTATTGGCATTGTTCTGTGTTTTTGTGTAAAACTTATTTGCATGGTTGTTATTATTGTTTGGCTGAAAATGTTGCATACATAGGTGACATTACTGTTTGGAGCTCAGTGCAAAGTTTTATGCAAAGACACTATCATTGTATTGTGCAATAGTTTTATCATTATGAACACATGCTTAATATTCTCTGTTTTCTACAATGTGTTGAGGAAATTATGCAGTATACGCAGAATAGCTTGCAAGGTTTTTTATTTCTGTGAGTTTCGCAAATCAGGTGTTATTCACAAATTTTAGAATATGCAAAAATTTAAACTCTGATTGTACCAGGAATATGACGTGCATACATACATTTCTTCGCTCAGTGCTATACTCCACAATTGCAAATTTAACCACTCACAAAATTGTTTGGAAGTCCCGATTTACGAAAAATTGGACTCGCTATTACATTTATGGCGTATACACAGACCTCCCAACCACTCTGAATTTGGAGAAATGAATATGGATTTTGACCATTCCAAGCTCTTGTTTCAATAGGAGTTTCCTATTTTTCTGGATAATTTTACTCCACACTCCTATGGCAACTACTCTTTCTTTCCTACCTATGAGCCAAACCATCCCTATTTTTTCAGTCATAAAGGTTGGGAGGTCTGTATACAGTATTTCAACTGGCGGTACGGTATTTGTCCATCACTGATTGATTTATAGATACAATGTACATAAAACTGAAATACGTGTACATCACTGACATGATTTATTGCCCAGTTTTCAAAAGTGATAGGCAAGACTGATCCTCTTGAGTGTGAGTTTGCACAAAATATTTGGTACCTATATTCCTTGACAAATGACAATATCAACTGTTACAAGTCTAACATCATTATTCATGAACTCTGGGCTTAGCAAGAACATTACTTTAATGAATCCTAGCCATTTTGCGTGAAGTAACACGTTTATTTACATCCCATGCTAAACTTATTTCATTCTGACCAATATTGCACAACTGAGACTGGTAACTGATGAACCTATAAATACATTGCAAAGTTGTCTGTGTAGTGAAGCAAAGCATATTTTTAAAATATCTGCGCAATCACTGCTGGATGAGAAGACTACTACAGTGTATGATGTCACATGCATAAAACGATATAAGGAAAATAAAAAGAGAATTTTACAAAACATTACTTTTTTAATAAAGTGCACATTTCTTTGACTTGCTGCTGACGTATGTTAGGGTAATATCATTACCCCTGCCTTCTGAAAGAGAGAAGTCGAGTGTTCTTTTGTTATGGGGTAAAAGTGAAAATATGTTGAATTTTCTTTATACTTTATGTCGTGAACACATGTGACATCACAAGCTATAGTAGTCTTCTCATCCAGCCGTGACTGAGCAGAAACTTCAAAAATTCATAACTTTTGAACGGATTGTCTGATTTTCCTCAAACTCTCATTGATGTGTTCTACTAATATTGCTGCATTCACACAACCCACATGTCTATGAAGGTGTACTTGTCCTTTTAATGCAATGTCAGCAAGAATACTTTCATTTCTTATAAGTATGTTTTTGTGATAATGGGACCAGCATGCACCAATGCATTCCAACGACAAAACATGTTCACTCTTTATTTAAAAATCAGTCGCTTCAGAGAGATTGTAGAGTTGTGGATTTTTGTCTTGATTTTTCCTCCTGATTACAAGTGTGTATCAATGTCAACTTGTTTTACATGTACAGTTGAACCTCTCGTATCCGGACAAGTCGGGACCGGGGCTCGTCCGGATAAGGGATTTGGCCGGATACGGGAGACTCGATGCTTTATACATGTAGAGTCTACATATACATACACATGTACTGATGTAGCCCATTGTAGTACCACATGTAGTAATGTGTATACTGCAACCTTTTCACTGTTACACACAGTAACAGACCCCAAAATAGAGGTTCGTGTTTGCAAGAATGAAATCATTTTCTTTTATAAATTCTTGGGATGATTTACCTAAATAATTATTAAGAAATGTATCCGTTGGGAATCCCCCTTTCCTCCCGTAATTATTAAAAAAAGATTTAAAAAATCACGGCGAGATTGCGTCCGGATAATAGAGAGATCCGGATAAAGGGAGGCCGGATAATAGAGGTTCAACTGTACTGTTATGTGGTACATGTAGAATGCACATGTTACCTCACCTGTATCTTTTTTCCATTGTTATGGAACCTTGTTATAGAACGCTCATACCCCCAGTGCTACCCCACTACCACTATACAGTACACATAATTGATATTGTATGGAAATGTATGTGGGCAGACCGTTAAGTCCCTTCTGGTCATTCTGTAGGGTTCTAGATGGTCCCCAGCACTCTTAGCTTTTTTAACCATAGCAAATGAGCAGTAAACAAAGGCGTACAGTTTTTGTTTGCCAACAAACTAGACCCATTTGCAAGTTTACTACAATGTGTATTTACAGTTGTCATTTTTCATTGTTAATACAGTGTACTAAAACCCCTCCTAGACCATTCTGTGCATTGATATCCGGACATTACTGCAACTCAACTTCTGTATTGAAAGTAAGAGAAATTTATGTTAAGAGTTGATTAACGTACTACACTGATCAATGTCAGCTTTATTTCGTATTCATGTAGTCATGTACATAATGTAATGTAAAGAGCTTTATCATGTAAATCACAAATTATCTCATGCATTGGTATTTATATCTAATTGTTCTGTATTGTTAATAAAATCATATTGGACTTCCACTACCAAACTTGCCTCTGGTCATAAATCTCAAACCTTTGACTGCTAGTAATCAAGTACAGTAGTATCATATTGTAATGCATGTGTACAAGTACTTGCTTACAAGAAACCATTCACTGGGTGCTTGTAACTTTCAAACAAAGAAAAGTAATTTTGCTGTTCCCACCTGTTCAGATATTCTTACGAAAACAACAATTTTATGTGTTTGTTTTTTTCTCAAGACATAATTTGTATTAAACTGCCACACTTTGTCCCTCAAAGAGACTTTGAGACGTATTAACCCTAACTAGGCCGGGCTATTCAGGTAGATGATAGAGCGGGGGGGGGCCTCCCAGGCCCCCCCCCCCCCCTCCGGATCTCGGCTGTCGACCGCGCGATCGCGACGAAAATTGGCACACGCATTGCCTATGATGTAATCTAAAGTACCATGAAGTTAATTTTTTCAAAAATTATCATTTACACTAAATTATGCTAATTTATGCATAATGATGCATGAAATCAGAAAATTTGGTATAAATCACTAAATAAAGCTCAAAACAGGCACATTTTTTGTGTAAATATTCTTTTTAGTGTCCTTAGCAAATGTAAGAGAAAAAAATTGCGCAATCAGAAAAAATTTCCTAAGTACTTTATTGTTTTTTGAATTTCTTATGTATTTCTTTGTTTTTTCGACTTTATGTTTTTCGTTGTTTTTTCGATGAAATTTGTCCGTGACATTGTTCCGAACAAGAAAATGCATTATTAATTGATTTTAATCAATAAAACCCCAAAATAATCACGCTTTTATGAAATTTGTCTGTAAACACAGTTTGCATTGAAATTGTACACAAATTCACGTTTTTGAGCAATTTTTGGTTTGAAATGCACGTGCATATTTATGCGCAACTTCGGAACTGCGCACCCGGGCATCGCAAATTTGGTGTCAAAAGATGCGGGAGACTCGAAAGAAAAAAGTCAAGAAACGTCGCGACGATAGCTTCTCGCGATAGCGATACATCGCGCGAAACGTCGAGGGGGGGCCTCGGAGGCCCCCCCCCCCCCCCCCCACGGCCTAGTTAGGGTTAACACAGTGTATCAAAGGTGAGAGTCTTTATCACTAGCAGTCATATTAAAGACATACAGACTTGTCAGTTTTCTTCAATTTTCTCCCTATATATATGACCAGGATATTGATAGAGAGAAAGAAAAATAAAAATATGTTCCTCTTCAAGTCACTCGGAGAATATTGTCACAACAATGAAAAGCCCGACTATCAAATGCACACTGCCTGCTCATAAATGAATATAGTGCAATAATTTTCTTGTCTCAAATGAAGTCATAAAGCTTTATAGCACATGAAAGAGCACTTAAAGTCATATGCAAGTGTGAATAGAACACCTAAGACAGTGTATTCCATAGCTAGCAGAGTCTTGTTCTTACCTCCTACCAGCAACAGTGAATTAAATAAATTATCTCCCACAGCAGGAGTGGATTTACTTGAGACATAATTCCATCATGTTCAAAATCATTAGTTAAGTTAGCTGTAAGTTTCTTTTTAGATATTTATTCCTTATTAGAGGTCTCGAAACTCTCGGTCTTGTTGCGTGGAAGCATTTATCCGCATCCATAAATAGCGACCACATTAAATAAGTCAAAACTCAAATTCAGATTCACATCATCTTCCACAAGTTACAAGACGGCACTGGAGCATTCTTCTCCGCAGAGTGTGCTGGACACAACAGTAGTTTAAACTTGCTGTTATTCAAGAACTTAACACTGGGCATAACAGTTAGGAAGCAGCCTCCACTTTCAAAGTACCTGCATTTGTTTTACTACGCATCTTTCAGTGTTTGAGGAAAGGACGCCTCTGAATATGGCACGCAAAGATTCTGTTATGCCACCTAGAAGACGCTTTTAAAAAGCAAGTGCAGGTCCAAACATTGAGAGAATATTTGAACTACAATGTACATGCACCTCTCCGTGTTTGCTGCCGGTAAATTCTGTTTTCATGTGCAGCTGTTTATTGCCACTACACTTTGTATACTTGCAGGCTACTGTATTCCCCAACATTTTTTTATCTCTTTGCACACATTAATCACAAACAACAGCTTCAATTTTGAAAGAGAAAGTCATGGCATAATCCAATGTGGACTGTATTAAGCTATGGAGATTACTATTTCGGAATATTTGTACAGTGAAACCCCGTTATAACGAGTTCGGTTATAACGAGGAACCGCTTATAACGAGGTGATCGCGTCGGTCCCGTTTTCCTTTGCGTGTAAACCTATGGCAGAACGAATCGGTTATGACGAGTTCGGTTATAACGAGATTCCGGTTATAGCGAGGACAATTTCGGTGCATCATGATAAATAAAAACATAAGCAATTTGATCGGATATAACGAGGTTCCATTTCTTGACTAAATTGCCGCTTTCAAACACGCGACAAACGAAACACTGAAAAACGAATTCACGCTATCCACGTCTTTTTCCGTTTTGCAGAGAACCGTTCCTTCCATGTTTTCTTCTAAATCACGCGATAAGACACAGCTAGAATGCCTTCCGATGTTCCTACTAAATAATTAAACATAATCATTCGATTTTCTTTTCCGCGAGATACGCGTGCGTGATATTAGGGCAGACCACACGGCAACAAGAAATAAAAAAAGAAAAAAAGATAACGCATTCAAAAACTTTTCATGTAGCGACACTTGTGGCCAAAAATGGACAATTGGAATGCGTGTGCAACTCATTATATCCTTTCCATTTTTAGTTCCGACTTCCAGTTCTTTTGCTGCTTAGCAAATATGAGTGTGGATGATTAAAGCCGAAATAATTAATGAAATCTTCGCGATCCCGTCGGGTGACAGTGGCGTAAAAATAGTTGAATAATGCATGTTAACCTACTTAATTGGTGTTCAGAAAAAGAAACAAGCACATTTATTAATTTGAATAGATCTGGATTTGTTCATTATCATTTAACAAATGATAATTTAAATATGAGTGTGTATGATTAAAGCCGAAATGATTAATGAAATCATCGCGATCTCGCCGTATGACAGTAGCGTAAAAATAGTTGAATAACGCATGTTAACCTACTTAATCGGTGTTCGGAAAAAGAAACAAATACATTTATACTTAACAGTTCAAGGATGTACAACACGCGAAGAGATTTTCGAAAGAAAATAAAAAACGCAATTTTAATCCCGTCGGACGTAACGATCATATATTGTATAAAATTACAGCCGAAATGATTCATGAAATTATCGAATTCCCGCTGGGCTCCAACAGCGTAAAATACCTCTCAAGTTAACGGTAAACAACGCATGTATGTTACTCTGAAATTATCGCGATCTCGCCAGGTGACAGTAGCGTAAAAAATAGTTGAATAACGCATGTTAACCTGAATCAGAAAAAGAAACAAACGTATTTATTAGTTTGAATAGATCTGGGTTTGTTCATTATCACAATTGATTTCACAATGAAAATTTTTCTTTCTTTCAGAATGGTCTATGAGGTACAGATTTGCGTAAAAAGGATCACAACGTAACCTTCCAAATTCAATCCTGTCGCATATTTTTCAAGAACAGATGTATACAAAACGCGAAGAGATTTTCGGAAGAAAATAAAGGACGCATTTTTAATCCCTTCGAGCGCAACGATCATATATTGTACAAGATTACAGCCGAAATGATTCATGAAATCATCGCATTCCCGCTGGGCACCAACAGCGTAAAAATACCTCGCAAGTTATGGTAAACAACGCCTGTATTTTACTCTATTTGCGCTGGTGTTAGGAAAAATTAACAAACAAGAATTACAATGAAGAATTATCTCATTTCAACCCCTACTTTTTCGTCTAATTCACAAATAATTTCCCTTTATTATCTCAATAATAATGATCCATAATTGTGTAATAACAACGCAATGGATCTTTCATTGATGGGTATATTCCGATGTCGTGCCTATATTTTTCTTTGTTTTTGATGCGTACGATTATAACGAGGTACCGGTTATAACGAGGTAATATCGCCGGTCCCACGGACCTCGTTATAACGGGGTTTCACTGTACTGCATTAGCACTAGATTGGCTGAAGAAAGACACAAAAATTCATTTTTTTTTTAAATAGCTCTTTTGTATACCAAAGATAGAGATTCTTTAGTCTAATTCCAGGGAGGAAAATAAAAGTCTTCTTTCAATCAGAGAGCACAATACCCAGAACCTGTGTCTTTTGAAGACCGTTCCCTAGTATTCTTTGAATATGTTCTGCATAACAGCAGTTTGTCTTGCCCATGAATAAGAGTCCACTGTCTCTTTCGAGGGTGAAGCCGCTTCCAGGCCGCGATGGTGCAACATCTGTCGCTATCTACAATCTCCATCTTCCTCTTCCTCTTCTTCATCTTCATCATCATCATCATCTCTTCTGGTCTCCAATGTCTTCTATATTGTCCTCGCCAATCTGCATGGGAAAAGAAAACGGAACATTATGAAATACAAAGTGAATCTCTGAATAGGCCACAGGGATCAATAAATGAAAATGGACATGTTACAAGTATCTTACCAGAAAAAAATATAATATATTTGTAAATGATGAATAGAACAAGCCAAAGAAAACTCTCCAATCAATTTCTGCCATTCCATCAGCATTCTGTCTGATGAGAGTAATCAAAAACAATCTTTGATCATTAAGTATTCTCAGTTTTTTCCCAATCATCTGTAATTTTGATGCACCATAAACACAAGAATTAAATGATAATGATGATAACAACACCGAATGTATATATCCCTATGTGCTAAAGAAAAGGAAAGACAACAGCACATAAAATGGTCATAAATGAATAATTCCGATGGCATCATTTACAGATATGTTTTGTACATCAGTTTATATGCAATTACAATTTTAGTCATCGGAGTGACAACAACTCAAGTTTATGAAAAACAGATGACAAAAATCAGATGCCCAGTAGGAGTGGAACAGACATGACATTTTTGGTGCCTACAAGCCTTGAGATCCAGAAAGCATGTACAAGTCATTTCCCACACCAGCAGCAAAACCTATAAAGAGACCACATTACCTCTGGATATTTCTCCTCGAGGAGCTCTATTACATCGTCGATGAAGTCTCCTTGGATGACGATTTCATCGCCGGAAACGGAGGACCCGCAGGAGAAGTGTCTGCCGAACAGCTTGGCTGCCTCTTTTAGTGAGATGTCTGGTCATAGAAAGAGACAGTCTGATAGGTTTAGATAATGATCTCATCAACCTCCCATAGAAGGCGTACTCTCACAGAGTTGTATCCCAAGGTACCGAGACCGCATAGAGAACATTTTGTGTCGTTCAATTCATTTTGTCACTCTGTAACAATGCATGATTTGTGACTTATAATCTGTGGAAATCATTTTGGTTGGGTGGTGGGGGGGGGGGGGGGGGGTCAGCACATTTACAAATGGACATGCAAAGCAATATTTCAATCACAAAACACAAACTTTTCAGGTGATTAAGGCTGAGGACAACAATGATGAATAATTTCAACAACGACAAAATATGATGTCTGTGTTGCCCGTGACCACAAAACCAAATGCAAGCTCCCAGTATGCAGTCAGACCGCAGCGCAGCAAGCACTCTCATTCAATATCGTACTCATATGCAAGCCGAACTGTGGCATGAATACGTATTGAGCTACTACACCTCTCCATTTTGCAGATCATTATCGCAATAGGGCAGGTAAAAACTAAGCAAAACTCATATCATCTGAAAGTAGAATTGTTCTTTCTCATGAATACAAATCAGTTCTTATTTACGGAATAAAAATCAACGTAATTATGACACAAAGTCTGTTGTGATAAAACAAAATAGAGTAATGTGTTCAGGGCTGCAAAATACTATGATTTTTGCAGCAACTGCGTTTTTATGTGCTTATATGAATCTCTAGCAATATTCTGCTGAAATATACCAACTTTTGGTAAGTTGATGTCTTGCACGGGTCAGGTCCACAGAAAGAAGTCAGAGAGTGCAAAATATCTTCAGTCGCGGATTGATGGAAGCGCAATGATTGGCTCGCGGATTGATGGGAGCACGCTGATTAGATGAAGTATTCCACATGAGTTCAACAAACTTCCTTCCCTCATAGCGCGCCAGACATGCAACAAACATGAAATGAATGTGCGATGAAAGAAAAGCGCGCCAGTAAAAACCATAATTTCCCACCATATGTATGTGTACAAAACACTTGAGCAACTTCCGGTACACTTTGTGATTTCTGTTGCTCTTTGAACCTATCAAAATCCTTTTAAAACCCTGCGACTCCAATTTTTTATGACATTTTCTATTAGCTGGGCTTTTCGTCAAGCCCATATCAAAAACAAAAATGAAATTCATGTTTTGCACGGGTCAGGTCCACGGAGAGAAGAAAATCAATCAAATCCAGGACAAGAAAAAGTCTGAAAATTGGTCAAACATCATTACTTACTGAGAGACCTAAAAAAAAAATATGAAATTTATGTATCAAATGAAAGACCGCTTTTCAGACATCAAATCACCCCACCATCCTACTATGGCCAGTACGCACTATCTGTTTGACCTCACAATTTGTAGGCCCCTTCCTCTTTCCTCGCGAAATCTTGCGAGTTCTCGCTGACGCGCAAGCAAGATTTGTAAAATGAGAAGTACGATAAATGTGAAGCGTACTGCTCACTACCATGCATGTTGCAGTCTGACTGTATGCCAAACACATTTGCAATCAGCGCCCAAGCTGAAAATTTTTGACGATAATTTGTCAAACATGCCAACTCATGGGCACAACATGCTACAACTGATTGAGAAACAGCCTAACAATGATCCATATTGTATATTGAGCACAAACAATAATATTCATTGAAGTGCTCGAAAGATTCTTAAAAATAAAATTTATTGCAGCATTTCATTGTAGGATGGGGAAAGAAAACTTAGAAAACCAACAACCTGTAATGTTTTTTTTTTTTTTTTTTTTGAGCATTTTTCTAAGTATACATTTCTGTCCTGGACAAGGACAACGATATACAATGTATTACAAGGACAGATTGGGATGGGATTTTTAATCAGGAATGGACCTTCAAGACTCATTCAAAATGAGTATCAGAAAGAGTAGAGCCATACCGTGTGTCTCCAGACCCCGTACTATTGTGACATATTTCTTCTTGTTCCTCTGCACCCTGCCGACCGTCACCTTCTGTGGTTCCGTCTTCTTCTTCGCCTTTATCACGCCCCGCCCACCTGAATCGGAAGACATCAATGCAGGAGCAACAGATTCAGAATGACAAAACGGCTGTAAACAGCAGTGGACAGGAGATTTTCCAGCTACTTTGTAACTTGCTATCATAAAAGCCATGATCTAGTCATGTCTATTCCTCATTGCTAGGCATGGTCCCTGCTACAATCTACTTGCGGTATACATAAAACAATCCTAAACATTGAGAGGCAGAAAGAGTGCTACTTGACATCTTAAAACTCATCACACAGGGGCACTCGATTTTATGCTCAAGCCGACTCAAAATACAGAGAGTGAATGTACACAGAGGTAACAGTAAGAGTCTTGCTGAAACTTGAAAGAAAAAAAAAGTAATTGAATGTTAAAATTCAACATATCTTCATGAAACAGTGATGTTGGTTGTACTGCAATAAGATTACGAAGATGAGATAAAGTAATCTATGCCACAAGTCTTGCATTCAGTTGCACACAGAAATGTCATCACAAAATCTTGTTCTATTTTTTTTTTTCGGTCTGATAGTTAAACAATGATAGTTCTCCCTTATTCAACACTGCTATACAACAGCTCTAATATTATTTGATATACAGGATATACGTATAATACTTTCTTTTTCTATTAATTTTCACTGCATGATAGCTGCTATGATTGTTTGCTGCTAAATCTTCTGACAACCACTAGATCCCAAACCAATCCAGAAAACACAGAAGAAATTAATTCAGAGTGCCAGCAAAACAGGGAGGTAGTTGGGACATGAGCCTTCGCCTTCTCTCTGTTTTTCTTTCAAGAGCTCAAATTACACATCAATTGGTGGAAGTTCTTTTTTTTGGGGGGGGGGGGGATGAGGGGGAACGGGGGATGGGAGTTCTCACCTCTCTTCTGCCTTTTCTTTGTGTCATCACCTTCTCCGTCATCTCCGCCCTCCCCTATCTTCATCACCTCCTCAAAGATGTCGGGAAAGTTCCGCTCCCACCACTTCTTGCAGTTCTCGTAGTTTGGAAAATATTCGCAGTACTCAAATGGCATGGAGCATTCTATGTGTGACAAAGAATACAGTGCAGAAGTGCAAGTTACTCCATATCTCTCTAGATTCATTCACACAGACCTGTGTGAAAAATGGTATTATGTCCAAAGCAAGAAAATGACATAATTGGGACATTGCCCTTTTCCTGTTTCAAAGCTGCGTCCAGTTGGCTGCACAAAAACTGCACAAATGACGCCTCTCCTAAAGGCATTATTTACCATTTGCAGATGAAACAAAAACCAAGCTTTAGTGCTTCAAAATAGTTCTAAAACAAAATGTGAGTTAGGGATAGAAACAACCAATAACGATAACAATAATTGTCTATTTACCACCACAGTAGATAACTTTGAGGGGGTACGCTGTATTGCCGGCTTTCTTCCCTTTACTTTTCTTCCCTTTCTTTGGGGCATCCTCTACTTCCGCTTCTGCCTCCTCCGCCTCCTCAACCTCTTCCTCGGGAACATCATCCACAGGCTCTGCCATTTTCTTTTTCTTTTCTTCTGGTAACCTGAGATTTCAGATCTGAAAAGTGTACAGAAATTTCATTGCAATATTTGCACACCTGTACATCTCAGGCATGGGGTAGAAGTCACACATGGTCAAAAGTCGCATGATCTTAGATTTACTATGCATACTGAAAACTTTGTTATATATTTCCATTGCTTTCATTGATATCACAATAAAATTCAATTGAACAAACATATTTAATTTGGATGATGCATATAAAAACAGTATCTTTTTTTAATAAGCTGACACATTCATGTAAATATCGTCGGTTGAGAATGATAAGGGCGTTAAGTTGCCTCTAAACCCATAGTGTTCGGGACAACTTAACGCCCTTCTCATTCTCAACAGACGATATTATTGATACATATGTGAAGCATGGAAGAAAGAGAGTGAGAGAGAAAAAAAAAAACCTAGATAAATAAAGACGTACAGTAGCGCAGGCCATCATATTGAGTGTCATCAGCTTCTACTCATAAGATGTACTTACCACCCCTTCAGTGCAATAATTGATAGGGTGATTCACCTTCCCCACATGCATGCAGCCCATATATACTCTCTCTGCCTGCTGTGCATAGTGAGTTAGTATGCATATATATATATATATATATATATATATATATATATATATATATATATATATTACGTGTAGTGTGTGTATTTGTGTGTGACAGACATCACAAGAAGGGGGCATGAATATGAGAAAAATGTATTTGTCGCAATCTGCATAAATTTAATCGTGGAACGTGGGTGCCTTTCCATTGCCACAATGTCGATGGGATGGGGTGTCCAAAGGATGATATGCCACCATTGTCCATGCACACTCAATGTACAGCTGTAATGCACTGCTGACAAGTGAGGTCGACTTCTCACCCCTCAGTGAATTGACTGAATGGAGCTCTGGAGCTATCTTGACCTAAACCTTGATGTGATAATCCCTGAAGCAGCTCTTTCCAAACGACACTACTGGCTGGGATGGCCGATGGGATATGCTGTACCAAGTAACAGATGGTGCAGTCAATACCGGTATTTTATAGTGCATTTTTATAATAAAAATAGTGACGTACACACTAAAAAAATTGTGTACGATTTTAATACAGCAACATGGAACCCGCAGGTTTCAGCCCTCTGCCTGATGACAGGAAGGGCAGCCTCCTGGAAGGCAGTGACTGATGAGGCAGTAATTCAACCTCTGCCATGGTCAGATGGTTGATAACTTAGCTGGTTCCAGTCCAGATGTGAGTGATTCAGGTATAAAAGGAGAATTTGTAGGAATCTATTTGTTGCTTCCGGGACAGTGAGCATGAGTATGATCTCTTCTGCTGATGTATGGAGATTGGGTTATGAAGTGAAAGATGGCTATGATTGATGACGAGTGAGGAAGCTAGCTATGACGAGTGTCGAGTAAATCTGTGAGTGTGACTGTGATGTGAGGATTCTAGTCAGCTACAGCTGGTAGTGGTTTGTGTAGCTACAGGCTACAGAGCTCTACAGCAGCCCCATACGCACAGCGTCGCTGCTGATCGCAGTGGTAGCTGGTGACAGAACCCCCCCCCCCCCCCCCCAATCAGCTAACAATATAATGCCCAAATAGCTAACGTTAGATGTAGCAGTTTCTAGGCCTACTCATCCATGGGAACAATGTAAATGACTAACTGCAACAGGACCTAGTTGATACCTTGTTCTGCCCTGCTGTTTTGCCATTTAGTGCTGCGACGACGCGCCCCGTGTATAATGTGTACGCAACAACGACAGCTGTGATCAGGCTGGTCATGAAGTGTTTGTAGGAAGGCAATCTGTTTAGACCACCATATCAACCTAATGTTTCGGAATATTCTTCTTTTACCAATCAAAAAGTAGAATCTAATATTTTAAGAAAACTACTTACGTTTCAAGAACACTGCAGAACACTTTCTGCCCGTCAATGAATCAACTAAACCAGCAAAGGACACCTCACTCGAGATACCACACCTACGACAAATATCTGGGACTACACAAATGGTGGTCGAGTTGAAGATAATGCTTTCACGTGCACTACACGATTGTGGTTGCGAGCCTGACGAGACGACTAGATTCACGCCCTCTCTTGACCAAATGACACACGCTCTGGAGCGAAGTTGCTGTCGTGGTTTGGTGAAAACACAAGAGTTTTAAAATGCTGTGCATGGTGGTTACTATGGGAATTGAAATTTCTCCTTCTTCTTCATCCTCTTTTTCTTCTTCTTTTTCTCTTTCTCTCAAAATCATCCATATATACTCACTTATATTCACCAACGTAAATAAACTACCAATTTGAAAAGTAAAAAAAAAGAAGAAATCTTCTTCCTATTAGTTTTCCTCATCCTCTTCCTCCTCCTCCTCCTCCTCCTCCTCCAGACTTCCTCCTCCTCCTTCTCCTTCTTCTTTTCTCAGCTCCCAAACGATGAAGATTTCCCATTGTCAGACGTGAAGTTCAGCTATCTGCTGCACACTTTAGTCAAATGTTTGGATTACTTTCTATCAAAAAAGTAAGAGAATGAATATTCTAGAAATGTGAATGGCTAAATCGCGGCATCTCAGAGCTTGTTCCGCGTGTGCGTCATCACTATGTAGGTTTACTAAATTCATGGAGGGTGGAGGGATAGTAAATAAAACAA
Source organism: Diadema setosum (assembly GCF_964275005.1). Classification (NCBI taxonomy): domain Eukaryota; kingdom Metazoa; phylum Echinodermata; class Echinoidea; order Diadematoida; family Diadematidae; genus Diadema; species Diadema setosum. Next base: position 9,064,581 of record NC_092688.1, read on the forward strand.
TCTGATGCACACTTTTAATGGAATATTCGTGAAATTGTCAATGCCCAAGTCTATGGAGAGAGACCTAGAGCAAGGGGAGGATTCACGACCGCTGTCTGATTGGCTGATAGCAAATTATGTAGGCCTATGTCTGACAGTGAAAATTACTGGCACAATAACGACGATGAAATGCCACTCAGGTGCAATATGAATATCTATATATGCACACAAGACGCATGTTGGTCTTACAAGTCAAGAGAACTCAATCTATATTCTTTTAGGCTTGGGAACAAAACTCGCATGCTTTGAATTTGTTATGCTTTGAGTGACTTTAACCAGCTCCATGCCGAATTCTGAAATCCCCATAGCTTTAATACATAGGCCATCGGATTCCCGTAGGAAATGGGTTAACTGAATTTGTTGCAGTATAATAATTTGTTCCACGTTTCCTTTAAAAACATCAAATCTTTCTCAGGTAAACAACCACGAAGGGAATGCTGGCTTTGGAGTCCCTTCCAAATGTCTTTGATTTGAAATTGATATTCTTTATGTCATCATTTTTTCCACACAGGCGTGGATGATAATAAGCATTAAAAAAAAAAATGTTTACATGACCATGGGTTAGCCCTGCATTGCAGAGATCAAGAACAGGTCGACGCAAGAGTAACCGTCTGTCCCTGTCAACAATGCCTGATATGTTGGTAAGCACTTCCAAGTTCAAGGTATACATTCTTTTCTCAAAGTCCAAAAGGGCGAAGCAATACAGGGCCCAACTTTTTTTGTTTGTTTTACTGTTGTTGTCTCGTTGTATCATGATGGCATTATGTTCATGTACGGGGGCAGATCTACACTTTAGGAGTCCGGTCGCTGTAAACGATAGCTATGATTCGAGTTTACTGTGAATGAGTGACTGTTTCGAAAAGGGTATGACTGCAAAGGGCAATACTGAGATGAATTTACAGAATCATGAACTTCGCATTGAATCGATGGATTGCAATGAGTTTTGCTTGCCTTCTTTTGTCCCATCGTGGCGGAGAAGCGGCCAACATTCTAATTTCAGCAGTGTTCGCTGACGGCAGCCATTTTCTGACCTGTATTCCCATCGCTAAGAGCCTCTTACAAAGAGGTCACAACGTAACATTTCTCGTTCCCGAAAGCTTCCTGCCAAATGCCAGAAATTCAGTTGCCGATCCAGACCTCTTCCACTTCGAGCTATTTCGCTCAGCGGGACTGAAGGAAAACATCACAACGTATTACAGGGATAATCTCGGTGATCTTGGGTTTTCGGATTCGAAATGGAATGATGAGATCAACCTGATGCGAGAATTTTTTACATCCTTCTATCATGCTGCATGTGAAGATTTATTTGAAGACCACGAACTCCTCGGTCGTCTGCGTGAATATGATGGCTATGTGATTGACGTTACCTGGCTCTGCGGAGTATATGTAAAAGCGTACCTTGCCAAGTACACCGACACCAAAAATATTTCAGTCACGATTGTGGCGCCTATGGCACCACTGCCGTATATATTCGAGGAAGCAGGCTCGCCGTTTATGCCTTCCTACCAACCGTTGCCTGGAACAAAACTTTCTTCGTCTATGTCGTTCTCTGAGAGGTTCAAGAACACGATGACTTACCTCATTTGCGTGCTTCTCTTTGACACGCCCGATCCTGTGGCTTTGGCCATTTCCGGAGCGGTGTCTGGGTTAGTGAAAAAGTATGACCTCGATCCGCATCTTCGCCGCAGAATTGGTAAATATGTGGATCTTTACCTCATGAACTCCGACTTCTCCGTCGAGTTTCCCTTCCCGCTGATGCCCAACGTGATTCCTGTCGGTGGCCTGACTTCGGGACCCGCGAAACCACTCGATAAGGACTTGGAGGAGTTCATGAAGAGTTCCGGCGATCACGGAGTAGTGCTGTACTCTCTAGGTTCGTACTATGCGTCGATCACGTTATCACGTCCACACATCATCAAAATGTTCGTGGACGCCTTCTCTCGCATCCCGCAGAAAGTTATCCTCCACTTGAAGGAACCTCCATCATATGAACTACCAGACAACATGATGATGTTACCATGGTTACCACTTAATGATCTCCTGGGACATCCCAAGACGCGCGCACTCCTTTACCATGGCGGCAACAACGGTTTCTACGAGGCTCTTTACCACGCCGTTCCACTTATTCTCATGCCCCTGGTGGGGGATCAGGACGATGTAGCAGTGAGGGCAGTAAGTGGTGGTATTGGAATCAGAATCGACAAAAGAAGACTTAGTTCAGATTACATATACGAACAGATCAACGAGGTATTGACCAATCCCAAGTACCAAAATAACGCTAATCGTCTGTCGGCCATCTTTCGAGACCGACCGATGGGCCCCTCTGACACCGCTGCGTTTTGGATTGAGCACGTGATCGAGCATGGTGGTGACCACTTGCGTCCAATCACCCAAATCATGTCTTTCTTCCAGATTTATTCGCTCGATGTCGCAGCGGTCATAGTTATGTGTATATCCTTCTGCTATCTGGTGGTAAAACATTTAGTCGGATATTGTTTTCGTAAGGGGAAGGCAAAGACGAAACGGGAATAAAGACAGCCCAAGTTCTGATTAGCGATATCAAATTATGATACCGCATATAAACCTCATGAAATTCTTGATTGTAATTAACGATCTTTCTTTACACCGGTAAAAGTGGTCTTATAAAACGGGAGCTATAATCATGCAGACAAATTTGCAACTAAAGTATAATTTTGGGATGGCTGTCATTAGCAAAATGATTAGCATTTTGTAACGGTATGTCAACCTGTTGGATAGAAATCGATTGTAAAGTTTTACCAGCATGGAAGTTATTTCTATACATTGATTATACTATGAGGACAGATTATACTTATATGAATAACATAGCTTTATTTCTAGTGTATAATAATAAGAGTAAGAGTATAGTATCATTGCGATCAATGTCTGATATGTGTAGAAGGGAACATGAAATGCTTTGTTACATTTCTATATATATATATATATATATATATATATATATATACATTGCGTGTATTATCGTTGGTATACTTACTATTGAAAATACACTTGATAATGATCCCTCTCGATAAAAATGACTGGCAGTCAGTTTAGTAGATTTGATACGATTCTTGTTCTACTAATGTCCCTGTATAAGTTTTTTCATTGGCCGCAGGTCAGCTTGTGCTGGCATGTTACCTTCAGTGAGTTTGTTTAACCTCATAAAATAGATTAACAGTGGCATGTATAGATATACCTGTGTCTATACTTGTTTACTTTAATCTTCCAGCTTTTTTAATCACCAGTGTGATATCCTTTATGGATGTGGATGCATAAGATCCTTTCTTTTTGTATATTTTGTGTTTGTTTTTTCTTCACATCTGTTTATCATTTTTAGGATTTCTTTGTCACTTTTTCCCCTTGTTCATGGTCTGTATAATTAGGCCTATAGTGAACATATCTGAGTTTCGATATGCTGTAATTCTCCCTGTAATTTTTTTTTTTAACTAAAGGATAATATGTGGAAAGGTTGCTTTAATACACCTCACGGAAAGAAATTGCGGTTAGAGTATACTAAGCAATATGTCTCCTATATCGTGCGGGAAACAAAGATACGTTGTGCATATAAAATTAACACCAATTCCATGTTATAAAATAATAAAATCCGCGCGGAATGTTCTGTAAAGCACATTAATTTTTACGATGTCAGAAGAAACAAAATCGCGTCCATTCTATGAACAACAACCGTATACAAAAACCCTCTTCATATAAAGACTAAATACAATGTAGTACCTCTGCACAAGACGGTAATTGAAAAAAAAAAGATGTAGGAAATTTAATATATAAATTAGTTTATATTTAATGTGCTTCATTGCGGAGAAACAGAATTACAATTACATGCTTCAATTTTGAATCTGTTCATTATCATGATCTCTGGGGGACAACACTTTTTTTTACGTAAATGATTTTTTCACGTCTACATTTTTACTCGCTAAGAATAATGCATTATACACTTATTTTACCCTATTGCTTATAAAATATAGGCAAAACTTTGCCTTGCTCGGCTTATAAATCCAGTCTGGTCGGGCTACGACAAAGCAAGACCAAGGAAGAAAATGATGATCACAGACAACTGTATGTTCAGGACTGTCCACCCTCTCTCATTTTAATACATCATTACAAGACAGGAGTTATAAAACAACTGGCGACGATAAGAAACAAGTATTATAAACCTATCTGCCGCAGGCATGGCAGCAGGCTATACGTAAAGCAGGTGGGTATATCGAGTTGCAACACTGACGTATATAGACCTACATAACTCATTAAATTTTGTTTCCCTGTCTTGTATTTTAGCGAAATCTCAAAGATGCTTTATCACATTTCTTTTTGTGTAATTCCTTGAAGAAGCATACTTAACAATTCAAAATTTAAATATATTTTCACAAGGTGACAAATGGTGAGACAACCAATATCTGCTAAGGAATAGGAACAGGATGAAAAAACGAAGATTAGGATATTATACGAAGAGAGTAAAAGAATGATGAAAAAGACAGATACATGTGAATGAATTGAAATTATGAAAAGATGCCCATTTGAATGAGGAGCGAAAGATAATGCCAAATAATAATGATAATAATAATAATAATAATAATAATAATAATAATAATAATAATAATAATAATAATAATAATGATAATAATAATAATAATAAGAGAAAGGTGTTTAGAAGCACAGGAAGCATATGACTGTGTAGACATTATGACTATACAAATTTAGACGTTTGAATACTGATTTATCATCAAATGAAAATCAAACTAATGGAGACAGTTCTCTTACAAAATGGAAATACCGAAACGAAATCCACAGCTCAGTGACAATTCCAGCAAAATCTTGACAAAATACGGAACTTAATCTTTTCTTGAGGTCGCCTCTGGTATTATGAGTGAGATAACATAAGTAATAATTTTGTTATTTCTTTTCCTTCCTTTTTCTTTTCGATTCCAGCCAAACTCGGAGTTTTAGTAAAGGGGTCATCGTGGCTCTTATTTTTCTTCACATTACAGCCCTGGGAAAATCAAAAACATTGAAGTGCGAATCCAAAGAAAATGTTATGTTCTCGATATCCTTGGGTACAGATTAATCAAGGAGGTACTATCGTCCAAGAAACTGACAGTAAGTGAAGAGCTTGCTTCCAAAAGGCGCTAAATCCATTGAAATATAATGGATTTAGCGCCCTTTGGAAGCAAGCTCTTCCGTAGACACTACGGTGACAACGATATTGATGAAGATTGCCATTTCAAGGTGGATACATGTATGTTGTAGCTAACGCCAGATGGCGCACTTCACACTCGAACTCCAAGAAGGCTCTGTCGAACCCCAATAATATCGCATCATCCATTATGGCACATACACTGTATTTTGAATGATAATACAATGTACATGTCTACTGCATCTTTGATTGAATCCTATACTTTTATTCAAATGAAATGAACAAGCTCATTACAAATTTGAGGGAAACGTCTCTACATCGTTCTCTACATGTTTAAGCATCTATGATTTTCCCCATTCCCTGCTAAAAGCATTGTCAACACAACATTACAACTCAAGCAAGCAAAGACAAGGGTTAAACTCAAAAGGCCCAGGAAATAAGAATCTCAAATACGCCTAAACGTGTTTCCGTGGCTGGGTAATTCACAAACTCCACACTTCGACGTTTGCGCTGGATGCCTCTTGATCTTTTTTGTATTTTTTTTTTTTTGCGTGTGTCAATTTCACTTGCTCGGAGAGCCTGGTTATCAGGATATATACTTGAACAAATGGGAAAGTACCATAAATGCTTGTTTGCTTTAGTCTTGACGATGGGGTGGCAGATGGAGCCCATCTCGTGTTGGTTGAAAGAAGTTACTGGAATGGAGCGATGTTTACTTAACTATTAGCATTATGTCGGTCAGGCATTTTGTTGGTATTGTAATAGATAAGACTGAAGTTGATGACCATTCCGCCATTAGGACACTGTCCTCCTCAAGAGATAGAGGAAAAGAAATGAAGAGTTTGATTGCAAAAACCGATAAGTCCATATTTGTCAAATGGAGATATTTGCGATTGAAGGTCAAGAAAAATAAGAATAATAAGAAAATGTTTGCTTCTTTTGACCATAACTTCAAAAATGTACCTTTATATGTAGTGACCAATATATCATTTAAAAGGTATTATTTTGTACTTTATGACAGAGACCGTACTTCAAAATCTTCAAAAATGGACTTATCGGTTTTTGCAAACAAACTCTTCAAATATATTTACTTCCATGCCTCTACCTCGTTTGAAAATTGTTTGGTGAATGTGATTAACAATCATTACAAACACCCGAGTCGCGGTAAAAATTCATTTGATGACAGCAACATAATTTAGGACTTGACTCTGATGTTGTATCAAGTACTGGCCAAAGAAATGCAGACAAATTGTTTCGTATTTCCCTTTCTATGTGATAGTTCAAATCAACATTTAATCAACTCCCGCATAAATTACTTAAATCATTTTTGTCAAAGTCACGTCGCGAATATTGCATGCTTTTGAAGAAACTCGAGATAAAACGACTTGTACGGCTCATGAGGAAAGATTTTCGAACTGATAGAAAAAGCAAAGGTTCCATTTCACTTCAAGGCCTAATTCAATGAATAATTGCGAAGTTGATCACTTAATTCCTTCACATGTTTGTTATTTTAATAAAAGAAGGCCATTGATTAAAACAACTCCCTCAGAGTAGCTGTTTCCGTTTAAAGTGCTATTCCATTACTAAAATAATGAAAAGAAAAAAAAAATCTACACGACCGTTATGACAAAGCAGCAGCATTTTAAGTACACATGAACCTAACAAATTGACGTATTTAAGAGTTTGAATGCAAGAAAACAAAAACAAAACCCAGATATATTAATTTCATCAATTTGAGATATTTGAGATCAAAGCTGCTGAAAAACCAAGAAAATTATCAGAATAATATATGTGATGGGTTTAATAATATCTCCAAATGCATTTCTGTTACGAGTGTGGTATGAGACCTTGAATGAACAAAAAATAAAGATGGTGGTTATCACTAGCAAACACAAAACGTTTTTATTAGGCCTGCCACGTCTTCGTCATTTATAAACGTCCACAAAACGTTTTTATTACGACTGTTACGTCTTTGTCATTTATAAAAGTCTGCAAAACGTTTTTATTTGGTCTGCTACGTTTTCGCCTTTAATGATCGTTTTAAAAAAACGTTTTTATTAAGTCCGCTATGTCGTATATAGGTTTCTTTATCATGAATATTCATGCATATTGATGAATATTCAAGTATGAAAATCTAGAATTTGAAAACTAAGTGGAAATAGATAAAAGACATTGAAATCTACAGTATTTATGCTGGGTTCAAACATTTTAACTATTATAAATTGTACTTACACGTTATTGTTCAGTTATTCACAATTTCAAATTCCAAATTATGTTATGAAGATGTATTTTTCATACTTTAATAGGCGTTATTAAGGCATGTGTGATTTGACCTTAGTAACAATGTCTTCGCGCATTTGCAGCCTTATACAAAAGAATGTGATACAGATACATCAGCAAGCCAGGATTTATAGTAGGTAGGACACTAGGAACAGGTTAGGATAGGATTATGTGTAGGATTAGGATTAGGGTACATTTATCCCAGATTGTGCCTGAATAATCTCATAACTAAGTACATTTGTATACCCAATGTAACCCTTATTTTTACCCAGATGGGTCCCAAGTGGTGTTGGCTGGGGTTCTTCAAAGGTTTTGTAAAAGTTCTTAAAAGGTTCAAGGTTTGCTACACGTTTTTACAAATTTTTTTAAACGTTCTTAAAAGGTTTTCTGAACGTTATCACAACGTGTGAAGGTTTTCTGCAGGTCTGGAAAAAGCAAATTCAAGAAAGGTGTTTATTGGTTTAAAAGCACTTAAAAAAAAAAACCCGATAAAACGTTTTATAAACGTCCAAACATTCCACAAAAACCGTAAAAAAAAAAAAAAAAAAAAAAAAACGTTTTACGAAACGTCCAGAGAACCAAGTTGGAACGTTCTTACAACGTCCAGAAAAAGTCTGATTGTTTACTGGGTCATTTCTTGCATTCAAACTCTTCAGTTTGCCACAAAGACATTCAACATTATTTCCTCATGCTTATCCTTATACTTTATGAATATTGGCAAATAAGACATTGAGTACTGACAAACATAGGCAACTGGAAAACATCCACAACACTAAATAGGTGACGTCATATGAATAAAATAGCAATTACACATTACACATCTAACTTTCTATGTGACACGAGTTCTATTTCTGCTGTCGGAATGACGCCCTCTATCTGATCCCTTGTGTCTTCGGCCACGGGAGCTGGTCGTCTCTCGGGCTCGTTTTGAGCCTCTGGATCGGTTTCTTTCTCGCGGGCCTGCTGCTTCTTTGGATTCTTGTCAGAAGCGCGCGTCTGCTTCCGGCTGAATCTATTGCTGATTCGAACTAGAGAGTACCTGCCGAACCTACCCGAGTCCCGGCGTCGCGCTTTCCTAGAGTCCTCCTCGCAGCACTGGCGGCAGCGGGCGACTACAGAGCGAGCCGCTTTGCTCGCTTGCTGTCGCATTGGCGGGCTACGAAGAACATAGACGTAGGGGTTGATAGCGCTGCTACTTAGTGCCATCCACATAGCGAAGCACTCCCACCATGCATAAGGCATGGACAGCGGAACGGTGGTGCCGAACCCGTAGACTGAGTCCACCATCAAGACGATATAATAGGGCAGCCAGCAGATAACAAAAGACGCCATGACAATGACGCCTGTTTTTGCCACTCTCCATTCATCGGTGACGTTAAAACCGCCCTTGCTACTCCGTCTTCGAAAGATTCGACTCGACCGACTGGAGCGCGAGGTGCTTTTACGACCTGAAGTGTCCGTACTGTTTTCCGAGGCCTGCTCTTGTCGCGAGCTTGAATTCACGCGTACCGACCCTGCTCCAGATACGGAACCGACACCGGAGTCGGTTCCCTCGACGCTCAGCCGACGTCCCTGCTTCCTCTTCATTAGCCTGCGTGCAGCGCGATAGATCGTCCAATAGACGAACGTCATGAGGGTGAATGGCGCGATAAAGCCCCCAATAAACACAAAGAGCGTGTAGCTTGAGTCAGTCTTGGACCAATCGCCAGTACAGATATACCTGCTTGGGTGGTACATGATTTTGTTCCAACCGATGAGTGGTGGGAGCGCTATCAAGACGCTCACGCACCAGATCACACCGAGGAACACCCCATGATATTTTACTGTGGCACTGGAGTGGTAATGTAGCGGTTTGACGACGGAGAAGTATCGGTCGAGGCTGATGAGGACCAGGTTTAGGATGATGCAGACGCAGAAGAGATTCTTGAAGAAGCCCGTGGCCATACACCAAGCGTTGGACAGGATCCAGTCTTGCGCCGCGGCCGAGACAATAACAGAGGGTAGGACGAGGAGCGTCATGTTGAGATTGAGAATACCGAGGTGTAGGATGAGCCTCCGCGATACCTTCATCTCTCTGGGCTTTTTCAGGCAGAGGAGAATGACCAACGTGTTGCCTAGCAACGCGGACACAAATATGAGGGTCATCGTGGCCGTCTGAAGGAATCGGCCGACGTACCGTGGCACGGGAAACATGACAACATCGTCTCCCATCGTTTCGTTGTCTGTTGCATTGGCGCCAAATGATTCGTCGTAAACGATGTCAAAAGCTGACGATGATACTGTGGGGCCGAACGTTTCCATGGCTGCGGTTTTTGTTGTTGCTGTTGTGTTTCTTGTTCAAGAAGTTGTTGAATACTCCACAGCATGAAAACGATGCACAACACGTTCTCTGATCGTATTTCAATGTAAGAGGGCAGAAAATCCTCGAATGCAACTCTCCCGCTAACTAAGAACTGCTCATGCCGTACACTGACTTTCTCTGCATTCCAGTTCTCGAGATGAGTATATGGCCTCACTCTCTCGATCGCTCTTCTGACGTAACAGCCGCGGCGGGCGCCGACATGTTGATAAATGATGGGCGTTTCGAAAGCACAAAGGGTCTACTCGGAAGACGCACCATTACACTCGCATTCATGCGCGTCTTCATATAACAGGCCTGGGATCCACTGAAAGAGAGTAAAAAAGAAAGCAACACAAAATTACTTTTCAAATCGGTTATTCTGAGACTGGTGCATGGAAATTGCTGTAGGCGGAAACAAATTTAAATCTCACTACACTGTACTATAAAGCGACAATCCGTAAAACTTTTCTTGGTAACATTTGCAGAGCTGCGTGTATCTTTTATCAAATTCGGCACTGTGTAGGATGTGTCCGACCTCTATTCGAATTAAACGAGGACATTCGTCCGGAACGTTAGAAAACCTGTAGCAATGCATACTGACAGGAAAATAAACTAAAAAGTCTCCTTCTGCGGAACGTATTCAATTAGTTATTTAAAAAAAAAAAAAAAAAAAAGTAATTGGGTCGCTGCCGACAGAGCATTATCATAAAAGCATAAAAGAAAAAAGTTCCATAAGATAATGACATTTAGAGAATCGGGTTAATTAATATTACTTGTAAATTTTGAAATCATGTTTAAAGGGACTGTACAGTACTAGTTGAGGTGGGGATTCATGTTCAAACATTCGTAAGTGAGATAATGAAAAGCCTCTTATGAAATATGAAGGAGCATGTAAGTTTAAGAAGGATTCAACGTTTATTTGATGAAAATTGGTTTTCAAATGGCTGAGATATCCCAAAAAGTGCTAATAATAAAAGCCACAACTTTATTAGGATCTCTTTGTTTCACCTTGTGTTTGGATATCTCAGCCATTTCAAAACCGATTTTCATCGAATAAACTTTTGATACCCCTTAGAACTGCATGCTCTTTGACATCTCATAGAGTGGTTTCTGAATATCTCGCAAAACGTTAAAAGCTAAGTCCTCACCTCGACCAGAACTGTACACACCCTTTAAGTTTCAGGACCAGGTCATGGGTCATGGGCGTTGGAATTGTATGATAAATATTTTTACGAATACAAGATGTCGCCTTCTCATTTTGTTTGGATTTATGTTCTGTCATCGACAATTCGTAGACAACAACAAAGACAACGAACAAACAAACATATTAAGGCAAGGCGTATACTTTGAATTCTCACTGACAACTGAATATCCCTCGAAGTGTCAGACACACGGAAGTTTGGAAACATGTAGAGGTCATTGAAGTCATCACTAGTTTCACTATCGTAAGAAAATAATTATAGTCTGTTCTATACTCGTACACCGCAGTTCCTGGAAGAATTTCTTTCTTTTCATTTCTGAAATCACTTCTTACCATGACAAGCACATCGACACGTAGAATTAAAAATGAAGCTACCTCTTATTTTCTTAGCTGAAATTCACGATCCAGATCAACAGATGGGAGATATTTCCATCTTACTTCACAAACAAATTAAAAGGATGAATACTAGCTTCAGAGATACGTGACACTGTAGCAATTAGAATGGTGCTGTCTTGGTGGGTGTGTGATTTAATTGATGGCGATGTTAGTTTTGTGCCGTCCGCTCTTTCGCGGAAATATTAGTGTTCATGATTAGACAGGCGCAGAGCGATTAAAGAATTGTTCTCATCCATGCTAGAGACAGAGAAGGGGGAGGAGTGGGAGCGAGCGGAGAAAGAGTAGAATTACGAAAGGAGACAAATTCCTTATCACTTTCTGCATCTTTTTTTTTCGACAAGTATAATCATAAACCTTGTTCCCCTATAAATCTTAGATATTGCATGTAAAAGGTTTAAAAAGGCGAGAATTGATTTTCCTCCAAGAAATAAAATGATGTAAACATGGAGTGATATTGAGGTTGAATGGGATTGAATTAAAATGGCTGAAATACAATAGTTGAGCTCTTTATGGGTTAAACAGATGTTGGATGAAAAGTACTTGAGCCTTAAAACACAGGATAAAAAAAGAAAAGTCCATACGTCTTAAAAACACAGGACTCAAAGAAATTTTCGCATCAGTTATTATTGCTCTTGGGATAATCCCTTTGTTGCCATTAAGTGTGGACTTTTAAATAATATCTGCGTGATAGAAGACTACAAACCTGAAGTTAGTCTAAAATTTTAAAAGTGAAAAACTCAATATCAATGTGAATATACATTTGTACATCTAGTTTCTCGTCTACATCAGTGAAAAGAGCAATGTTAAACAAAAAGAACCTATGGTCCCATTTTAATGTGACAAAAATAATGAATTTAAAAAGTAAAATGTACACTAAGTAAAAACAACATTGTATTCTTATCACTGCTTTAGCAACTGTGACCTTCAGCTTGTATGTCGCTCTGAAAAATTGTAAAATGGAATTTTAAGTCTAGAAAACCATTTTTTTTCTTACAAAATCATTCAAAAATTGAAATCACGTTGAAAAAGAATCGCGTGCACATGCCAGTTAGATACTTGTGTGGGTGTGTGTGTGTGTGTGTGTGTGTACTTACGATAGGAAAAAAATCCCGACCGTTGTTCCTGATTTATTGTAACTTTGAAATCAACTGTTGTAAGATAGGGGAACATGTAATAACAAACCGTGATTGATGGTTACAGCGGATGCGAGCAAATATCAGTGGGAGCAAGGAGACAAAGCAGATGTGCGACCTGGCTCAACCTTCAACGCCTGAAACGTGTTAGCGCCATCAACGAAATGATGATTAACGAACAGAAGATGCGCTCCATCTGCGTGGCGCTGCTAGAATTAAAAAGATGTTATAGTTTTTGGCGAAACGGGTGTTATACTAATGAATCTAAGCCGGTTGAAACGGAACCCACATCCAGACGCCGTAAACACCCATATAGTGAGTCAGAACTCCATACAAACACCATTACCGGCACGTGCTGCATCTCTGATTCCTTGAAGGTTGTACAATTTAATTTGGACTGAGGGAGTGTCCCATGGAATAAAACTTATGTTCAAGGTGTTCAAAGAAGCTGCAGTCTGCCCAAGTTGATTTCCAGAAATTGTACTATATCATTGTTATGTTTAAGTTCTGGAACTCTGAGTGTCATGGGATATATCCCACCCACCATGATCAAATAATCGTCACTACTATTAATATTTCTTTCATCTGGTGTGATCTGGTTACAATCATCAAAGCAAATTCGATGAGATGGCGATTTTATTGCCATAAAAGTTTCCCTTTGGATTACACACAAATCTTTCTGTTTCTGTTTGATAAATCAAACTGAAAGAAACCAGTCTTGACAATGATTGATGCAATGACCTAAATAGCAATGATGAAGTTTAAAGGAGGAGTTACAGTTGGAACAACTGGCTCATGATTATCTTCAAAGAACAAGTCATGGATAAAGGGTTGTGAGGAGATCATATAATTATTATCAAGAAGCTTCAAACGCTCATCGATGATATCATTACATGAAAGTTGTAACTGATTTCACTGTCATGAAATACTTCTATTTCCACAACTTGAACTTGATCGTTTTTTTTTTTTCAATAGTCAAATTGCTTCCTTTGTCTTGTAAAGTAAATTTGAACATGGAATGAAGTTTAACGTTCAGACATTTTACATGAAGCGATTTATATATTTGCATGGTGTCTGCAGAGTTTCACCAGCTCCAGGAATACAAAGAGAAAACAAATATATTATGAAGGCGTCTGTCGTAGTGGTCAACAGATATCATAAAACTTTCATCGAAACTTGCAACCTGGCTGTTTCTTAAAAGAAGACTGTACCCTCCACCTTTCCTCCTTAACAATGATTTAAGACTTGAGACTTGAAATGTGAGTGTCTTGTAAACGAAGGGATATTTATGGACACTGGCAGGCGTAGGCCTACCTGTGTTTCGCAAAGACTTTGATCCTTAGTCCTGTCAGTGAACTGAACTTTGACCCCCTGCATTAGATTCTCGCGTGTAAATCCGCAGCGATGCTTTGGATTTTATCATAATCTTGTTAAAATTCCTCAACGACGATACTGGTTTTGCTTGAATCATATTAATTTTGTCACAAAGATAGCACTAGAACCCACAGAACATTTCAAATATTAAAGATCACTGTGACAGTACAAACGACGAAGACATTCCGATTTTTGTTCAAAGTCAAAATGTGTTTGCTTACATATTAATATTGTAATCATCTCCGAGGTTGAATATTAAAATACCACATCCACAAGTGTTATTCTGAAATAAAAATGATGAGTCGAAACAAAGAACCAAAGCTATGTACGACCAAATTCTGGCCAAGAATTAAGGAAAGAAAGAAAGGAAGAAAGAAAGAAAAAGAAAGCACATGCCGATTTTATAATACAGCATCTATAGATATAATAACGGTGCAGTACTTCTATGTGTGTTCACGTGATCGCGCTGGATTGTGCGTTGCCGTTGCTTTTAACACAAAATAATTTCATTGTGAGATTTTCCTTGAATTCGGAATATGAAGACATGGTCACAAACACAATCATGAGAATGGATATTTGACAGTGCATTGGCTAAAACTGCCGATGTTTACTGCCGCGTCTATCTTTTGTAGTTTGAGCAAAACACAATCGTACCGAATAGAATTATCATGAGGTTGATGGGGATTATGAAGGGTTACAGTTAAAACATGGGCCTGTTTTTATGAAGAGTGATAATCAATTATATAGTTGATTTCTATGGTAAGTCTATGGTAATCGATTATATCTTTTGACAAAACAGGCCCAGGACTTCTACATTATTATCATCATTAAGAGAAGGGAAGACTCAAAATTTCCTAGATACGCTGTTACCATGGTTACATACCATTACACTCAAGGTCAATCTATTGACTTATTCATTTTAGATCACTGTGCGGACCTTAATGAAACCATGAAGGTTGTGAGAGACTACCCTGCGGGCGTCAGACATTGGAATCGGGGGAAGACCTCTTGATTACTTGTGTCTATGACAAATAAATCAAGAGGTCTTCTCCCGATTCCAATGTCTTATAGGCCTACATGCGCTGTAAAGTACAATGTTCATGAAGTGCGCTCCGTCTATATCATTATTACAGAGAAATAAATATCAGGAAGGGCATGTCCAAAGCTCACGCTCTTTAATAAGAAACCTGCTCTGCTCTGGTGCTGCATGGCTCGCCGGAACTGCGGAAAGAAAACGGCGGAAGCTATGGGACTGATGTTGCTGCTATTACGGCTTACACACCTACACGATTTATTGCAGGGACACGTCACACAACGGTATTAATCAGGTGTGTTCTGGTGAATACAAGCCATGTATAGATTACAGTTTCGGAAACTGCCTCTACTTAAGATTGCCAGTAGTTATAACCACACACGATATGTCAAGTCCTACTAGTTCTACTTGATACGGTAGCATAATAGTTGCCATAGGTCATCATTCAAGATTAAAGGGTGTGTACAGTTCTGGTCGAGGTGAGGATTTAGCTTTTATCGTTTTGCGAGATATTCAGAAACCACTCTATGAGATGTCAGGGAGCATGCAATTCTAAGGGGTATCAAAAGTTTATTTGATGAAAATCGGTTTTGAAATGACTGAGATATCCAAAAACAAGGTGAAACATAGCGATCCTAATAAAAGGCGTGGCCTGTAGTCTTTTATTATTATCATTTTTTTTTGGATATCTCAGCCATTTGAAAACCAATTTTCATCAAATGAACGTTGAATCCTTCTTAAAATTACATGCTCTTTCATATTTCATAAGAGGTTTAATTCTCATTATCTCACTTAGGAATGTTCAAAACATGAATCCCCACCTCAACCAGTACTGTACAGCCCCTTTAAACACGTGCAGCTGCCTTCCAGTGCTCAAGTTCAAGTTCAATGAATTTTCCTCAATATATTCCTACATGCAAAGTCATTATAACCACATCACGGTCATGCTTTATACTAAATCTATATGTTGAATACTTAGGTGGTTTTTTTTTTTAATTCTAAGCTTGCATTATGAATAGCATTTTTTTCCTTTTTACTCTTTTTTTTTTGTTTCACAAACACATCTGTTCAAAAGAACTACACAACTAAATGAAATAAGACTTCAACCCAAGATTCATATTTCAGCAATCTGACCAAAATATAACAACTCCCTCCGTTTTCGACCGCATGCAAAAATTCTTCGTATGATATACACGAAATGGAATGACCATGGACCTGTGTAGGTCCATGGAATGACCCACTCATGGTGATATATCACACGTCACCAGAATTGAAACACCGCAAGTGCAACTTGACTGCCACCGAAACAGAATTGATTATCATAATATATAGGGTCAAAGGAGAAATGAGCGACAGGTACGCTCTTCTACAGCTCACTGATGTATTGGAATCATATAAAATTATATGTATATGTATATGTATATGTATATGTATATGTATATGTATGCATATATATATATATATATATATATATATATATATATATATATATATATATATATATCACTCTCCCTCTCTCTTAACAACCTATGATCTCCTTGAAATTATATATTCCATATGCTTCAAGAGATCATTATGTGCATGCTTATCATAACCTATAATCTCCATAAAATTATATATTCCATATATGCCTCAAGAGATCATTATCTACTTATCATAACCAGGTCCTATGATCTCCATGAAATCATACATTTCATATATGCATCAAGAGATCATTATGTGCATGCATATCATAACCTATGATCTCCATAAAATTATATATTCCACAATTGTCATGCCTCAAGAGATCTTTATGTGTTTATCATAGACTCTGACCTCACTAGTCTTGTTTACGCTTTCTCTTTTCCATGTGAGTAGAACTGGGATAATCATGAGACAATATTCTTGAAGTATATATATCTCTCACCTGACGACTAACTTAATACTTATCAATCGGCAAGTTCACATGGAAGTAGCCCATAAGATCAAGAAAGAAACTGTAAGTATATTGGTACATGTAAAATCTATTCACGTACACGTTTGAGTGTATTTAGACAGACGCTATGATTTGCCCACGTAGTTTACGTGGGTAGCTATAGGTTATGAATGGGAGAGGAATGCGAAAGGAAACTAGTCATGCAAGTTTATGAATTTTGAGATAGGCATATATGTATAGCATAGCATACCAGCTGCACTCTGTGATTTTTGGAAATCCAATTATTAACACTGTCGTGATGATGCTCGTTATTCCGAAGGCTCGTCAGTCCGAAAATGAAAAGAAGGCGCGTATTACAGACCATCAAACCTTCGGAATTACGAACCTTATTTCAGTTTTCGGATTAACGAATCTTTGGAATAAATTACCTTATAAATTTTCGGATTAACTAACCTTAACTGTTAGCGGACTGTAACTAATGCCGAGTGTAACCATAATTTGATTAAGGTGTGCATAGCAGCGTGCTCTCTTGTGACCAATCCCTTATCTTCGGGGAACATCTGCATTGTTATTGTCAGCATTTTGATTTTATCAATATCACTTTATCGACGCAGTTGGAGGGCCATCGAAATCGACTAGTACAGAACAATAATGAGAATATCCAAGAGCATGACTGTGGTACGTATAACGGGTGGAGAATACAACATTTTTCTTCAATCTTTTCACAATAAACTACCTTATTATGATAAACAATATTATCTGAAACAGTGAGGCTTTCGTTTTAGGATCACTCTGATAAAGATAAAAACGAATAAAAAATCTTGGTGTAGTTCATTGCAAAAAAGTGAAGCGATGATAAAAAATAATGATGAAAATGAATGGTATTAATAATCACAACATGATGTGACTATAAATTATGATTGTATTAGAATGTTATTGATGATAACAAAATCGAAATCATGAAAGTGATAACAAAAATCACCGACACTGATTATTACTGGAAAGGCAACATTCTCCGAAGCAACAATGAGAGCAAGCTGATAAAGAAAACTCACCGAAGAGGGGAATAGCGACCTTGTGGCACACCATCTTCATCGATCGAGCGGTGCTGACCTTTCCAAGACCATTAGTTGTGGAATGATCGACTCAGACTTCCACGCACAGACGTGATTACCTGAAGAGAATGAGTCAGGTGCGAAGACAAAACCAAAGAGAAGTAAGAATTTGCACCATCCACACGTGGAAGGTTCCTGCTTTACAGCGTAAAGTGTCACATCGTCATTGCGGCCAAGTTCAAATATCATATGACAAGAAAGCTGCATGCCATGGGTACCAGCAGCTGCTCATCATAACGACATAAACTGGATGTGGCGATGTGATGGGTATATATTTTGTGGCCATTGGTGCAGTGTGTCTGTCCGTCAAACGCACGTCCTGAAAGTTCATGAAAAGACCGCACGCGTCACACTTTTTTGTTTTGTTTTGCTGTTGTTGTTGTCGTTGTCGGAGCAGGGACAGATTCGTCTACGTGGGTACATCACTATCGTCTTCGATTCCCGATCTTGTTGTAAGGTATAGTATTTGTGTAATTGCCTTTTATCACTAGAGACAAATGTCTGCATTTTGCAAATCACTGTGCTAGAACTGACTATACACGTAGATTTGTGCGGTTCCCTGGCGCTCTATCATACTGACAGAGATACTTGGGTTTTTATCTCAAAATTTCCATTGCAGCTGTTGGTTTATGTGAGATCTATTTCACTATTTCATTTATCCATGATAGGCCTACATGTAATTGTAAACGACCGCTGAAACGAAACTATATTATCATAAAATTTTGCTAAAGTTATGTTTGCTACAGAGCAAACAGTCTTCAAGGTCGAATACGCAAATTGATAATGTCCATACATTTGGAAAGTCAACGAAGACAAAAATGTGCAGAATGAGACGTAACAATTATGCTAGCATACTCCACGCTATCTGACAGTATTTTAAAGGATACGTTATGATTGGTGTTCCAAAGTTTTTCATTCTCTCTACAAAGCTCAGAATCACTGGGAGTAACTAGAACACGCCCGGTGAGCTACTACATGACTTGAAGTTAATAATTCTGTCCTTGAAAGAAACACACACACGTTATGAAAAAAAAAAATATGCTGGTTCAAAACAAACGAACAAACAAACAAACAAACAAACTTAAATCATTATATTATATCTGTAATCTTTCCTGTGATATGCCTGGCATATCACAGGAAAGATTAAAGGGAGCTAATTATAAAAGATGGTTAAAACAAGGCCAGACACAGCGTCTCAATTCCCAGGATAATTCTATCCCCATTTTGATGCAAATAAGATACGTTGATAGTATTTCCAGTCATCTTTTCTCTCTCTCTCTCTTTCTTTCTCTTCTCAAATTTGTTTTGAAAAAAAAAAATTATCTTTAATCTCTTCATCTATCTATCTATCTAACTAACTAACTATCTATCTATCTATCTATCTATCTATCTATCTATCTATCTATCTATCTTTATCTCTTTATCGATTTCTTTGGCTCTATCATAATATTCAAGTATCTTGATGTCCTTCGTCGTGTTTTATCACGAAAAAGACTCGGGTAATAACTCACTCTCGCCAGTATTCACGTCACTATAACCTTTCAAAAAACAAATATCGCGGTTCCAGCAATGCTGATGTAGGCCCCCTGTATACACTGGTATGAGCAACTGAAGCACTTTTGGGGGAAAAGAGTTCATCGTGGATTATTCTCCTATAATAACAATAGTAATAAAACCCCGAAATCTACGGACTTGTAACGAGCGATCTGCATGTCCAGTTGGTTATAGAAGTGTGATATCATTATGGTTCCTCTGGTAAAATAAAATTGGCGTATGATCGGAAGACACAGTGTCAGATATGCCTCTAAAAAAGTTTGGACCTTTTCGGGGAGGGGTGATATTTGAATTTGTATAACGCATAAACCTGTCGTCAGCTAAGGCGATGGAAGCAAGCAGTGATCATAAGAAAAAAAAAAAAAAGAGGGGCATGATGATTTATCTTTGGTTCGAAAGGATGCGTTTTAACGTGCCGCTCGCGTAATGGCATAGTTTATGATCTCTGCGTATTTCATGCGATCACGTTCGCGATCACGTTCTTCTTTTCTTTTTCTTTTTTTAATACTGTGGCGTTTTAGTGTGGTTGAAGCGGCTGAGCATTCCAAAATCCCGCTCTGAGCCCATATTGATTCAATAAATTAAGTTAAAAAAATGAATCTTTTCATTCATACCGGAAACAAAGACGGAGCATCATGGCATTGAACAATTCCACATGACGTCATGAAGCATATCTTGATTTCTGCATGTGCGTATCATGGGAGACTGACGAAACGATGATAATTGTCATCATCACCATCTCATCTCATTTGCATAATTACGTGGTTGATGCTTTATAAAAACATGGCAAGATCAGAATTTCAGTGTTTTCTCACAAGCTTCGTACAATATGTTTGTTTTCTTTTGATATATTCAATTAAGACAACTTACACATGATGTGACATTTCATTGCAGGGATTTGTAATCAAAAGCAAGCGCCCGTTTTTCCCCTGTTTTCTTTTTCTTCTTGTTTTCCGATAGAGCCTCAATTCATGTCTGACAATCTTAGTTTTAGGGCCTATACTTATCAACTAGTAAGTCAATGCACAAATGATATAGGCCTATACCATGTTGCATTCATATTATCAACTCTCTGGTAAACACAAATATCACATTCGTTGTAAATTTTTTTGTAACAAGAAGAGAGAAAGAGGGAGAGGGAGGGAGGGACAGAAAGAAGAATGGAGAGAGGGAGAAAGGAGAGAAAGATGGAGAGAAAAATAGTGACGGATTATATAGGGCCTACACAACGCGTATTCCACATTCAGTTTTTAAAAACGTTATACGATATACCACTATACTAAATTAGAATGTGTGGTGTTCTTTTCTTCAGATATACCATTGTTTTGATATTGCTCTCATTTTTCCGTCATTTGGCGTTAGCAGCTAGCAGACAGCTGATGTGCAGAGACGAACGATGGGTCTCAAAGGAATGTGCCCACTCCTTCTAAGGAATGTGCCAATAAATCCTTTCAAAATATTTGCCTCCCTTTACACTCGTCTGTTGGTGGTCAGCCTGCAAGCATTACTTGTTGATTTATTAATGTCATTTACGGTTATGCGCTATCTCTGCCCGCGGTATGGGGGAGGGGGAGGGGGAGGGGGGAGGTAGCACAGAGACAAAACTCCCTCGTAGTCAGCTTTTAGGATCACTTTGTTTGACTTCTAAACATGACATCTATTTTGCTGGCCGTAGGCACTGGTTTCAATCCTATGTTCGAGAATGAAGGACCGAAATCAGTATATATTATGGACATACCCCACACATGACATGCATGATGCAAGTTAAGTGCTCGTTCTCCGTTCATCTGACTTTGGGTTTATATGACCCTGCAATCGAAAAAAAAATGAAGAAATTGATTAAAGACGACAGAAAGACGGACGCAACCGTTGCCAAAAATTTCACCGTTCATTCATATCCAACACGTCAGTCGTCCGATTACCATCTCGAAAACCCCAGAATCATTTTAGCTCAAAAATCTTTAAAGCACAATGGACCAGATATTTGGAATTCTTTACCCCCTAATTTAAAACAACGTACGTCGTTGAACATTTTTAAACGAGAACTAAAAAACACCCTCATAATCCAGTATACTTCTGACACATAAAAATATTCATACCACCTGGTCAACAAACACCCTAAACAATGAGTTCACGGCCATAACTGAAGTAATATTCACCTCATCACACTGATACACAAAATAACACTCAACGTACAAACCAAGATTCATCCCAACACAATGCACACCGCACTGCACCGCACGCCCTTCGCACAATTTACTTCCCACTCAGTGAGTGGCAAGATTTTCTTTATGTATCTCTTCGTTGTGCCCTTTGCACAATTACCCCCCACTCAGTGAGTGGCAAGATTTTCTTTATGTATCTCTTTACCTGGGGCCATCTTCCTCGTCAAGCTTAGCTTATGATGATGGTCCCCTGCATTTCATTTTTATCATTTCCTATTGCTTCCTTTCATATATGATATTCGTTCTTGAAAAAAAAAAAAAATGTATGTAAGATCCAAACGTTACGAATATTAGCTGTGTAAATGACTATCTAAGTATTTTGTTGATTTGTGGATTTGTATTGATTTTGAAATGCAGAAATAAAAACTGAACTGAACTGAACTGAACTGAAAAAAGACTCCTCGACCGATTCTAGTGAATCCGACGGGTCAATAATGATAGCAAACAAACAACAACAACAATAACCCCACCAAACATTCGCATGCTCCGCCCCCTTCACACACACACACACATACAGCATCGCGAATATGTAACCTTATAGCAAATTCACCTCTACTTATTGGAGTGTGTGTATGGAAACGATTATTTCAATTTCAATTTCAAATTCAATTTTCTTTTCGCATTTCTCGATGGAAAATAAATAAAGTACAACAAAATATGATAATACATGGTACCCAGCTTGGATATAAACAAAAAATACAAACGTAGTACATAGCGGTCAATGTGTCAGTATCAATCAAAGTAAAAGAATGGTATAGAGAAATACGATGGAACCTATTAAAAAGCAAGCTTGTTGAGTGTAGGGCCCAACAAAAGCCTAGTGTGAAGAACAGGATTAGGAGAACGGGTACAACTAAGGATCAAACTTAAAAAAAAAAAATGACCATTAATACTCGGGGTACAGAAGATTCTTCTCAAATACAATGAAAGCAGAACAAGTTCAACCACATGCTACACACAGATTAGTTGTTGCTCTGACAGCAGTATTGACAGAGGGAGTGATAATGTGAATGTGACACGGCTTCCATTGAAAATACACAGAAAGTGTCGGAAAATGTGACATTATTTAACCTAGAACTCTAAACTCTTCCAGTGTACACCGCGCAACTCATGACTTGTAATGAATGAGCCTGCTAGAATCCAATTAATGGCTTAATACTTTGTCAGTAAATGAGTAGTCTATGGACAAATACAGTGCCTGTCGTTTTTGTTGCACGTAAGACGAGTATATTGACACAAACTTGATAAGTATCTATAACGGTATACACATGGGGCGTAGTTGGGGGAGGGGGCTGAATATAAAAAGACATAGCCTTTAATAGCTGCCATCTCACGTGATCCTTGAAGAAAGCGACTGAAAACTATCATTATGATTGGGACCTAAATTTTCGTTTGGTCTTCACTGACCTCACAATCAAGGGACTGCTAGATCAGGGAGGTGGAAAAAGACCCAGGCCGGGTAATGGTTTCATATCGTGTTGAGAGTGTGTGAAACGGTGGTGCAAAAGTCTACAAAACATGGATTTGCCGTTCCAAGGACTCACCTTATGTTTCAGTCCAGTCAGAATGTACGATTAATTTCCAACTGATACCACTTACCTTGAAACCGAAATACGATCTGAGAAGGACTTAAGCAGCTCTTCGTACCGTTGACTAGACAACTTCCACTAAATCATAGTATAAAGCCGTAGTCATCACTAGCATGAGCATGCCATGGATTCGAACGCGTGACACCCTCTCTGCTAATTAGTGCAAAACCGAAGCAAGTCCGTTGCAGACGGTGCAGTTAGCCGGAGTGGTGTTTGTTTAGCTAATGACACAGTCCGTTAATGATTAAATGGATTACGGCGCGCTCTCATCAAATGTCTTCAACGTGGTAATGAACAGCCTGAATACGGGTGCAGCAAAATGTATTCTGTGATTTAAACGTCAACGTTTTTACTCGAGAGCTGTTTTAATGAACATCGTAGCAACATCCATTGTCAGGTAATTCAAAAGCATCACTATGGGCACAGGTGACAGAGATATTAGATAAATGAAAGATGCTACCGTCTTGTAGAAAGATCGAAAGATATCACCGAACAAGAAAGTTTAATAATGAATGATAATCACGATTGAGTTGATAACGAATTGCAGCCACAGTCGGGCCAATGAATGTAAAGGAAAAGGTGAAGGAAAATGTCTCATCTTGACATAGATCACACGGGTGTCGAGGGATATTACAAGCAAACCCATTATCGTCCCAATGCCTACCGAAAGTCTTTTTCTTTCCTGCTCTATCCTCCACACTTCATTTTTTTTTTTAATTCTTATTTTTCAAAGATAGGTGAAAATTACGCTCAAAATATCCCTGTGTCTTACTGAATATTTAGGTCAGCGTAATTCCACTTCTGTTTATTTTACTCCAACTAATACACATGAGATGTTATCTTCTTTAAAAAACAAGAGGAGTTCTGGTTATGATGATATAGATACTTTTATTCTTAAAGATGCTATATTTTCAGTTGCTGATCCACTTGCTCATATTTTTAATTTGTCAATTTCTAATGGTGTGTTTCCTGATTAGATGAAACTGGCTAAAGTAATTCCATTATTAAAGAAGGATGACAAATCTGAAGTCAGTAATTATCGTCCAATTTCATTATTATCATCGTTGTCTAAAGTTTTGGAGAAACTCATTTATATGAGAATTATTAATTTTTTTGAAGTTGCACAAAATTTTAACTAATTCCCAATTTGGTTTACGAGAAAAGCATAGTACAACTCATGTTCTTCTATATTTCGCTGATATAGTAGCTCACGCAACTGATAATAATTTTCATTTAATTAGTATTTTCTTGGACTTCTCCAAGGCCTTCGACACAATTGATCACGATATTTTACTCCATGCACAAGTTATCACATTACGGAATACGTGGGAAGGCCTTGGAGTAGTTCAAGAGTTATTTAGGAAATAGAAAACAATGTGTTACACTCAAAGACAATTATTCAGTAATAAGAGAAGTAAAACGTGGCGTTCCACTGTCCACAGGGAGGTTTATGAGGGCCACTTTTATTTATTGTTTATATTAATGATTTTTGTCAGACATCTGAAGTACTTTCCTTTATCCATTTTTCCTGAGGATACCAATGTATTTTGTTGCCCATAATGATGTTAATTTTCTGGTACAAAAATTCAATTTTGAATTACAAAAAGTGAATAATTGGGTAAGAGCCAATAAATTATCGTTGAATGCCCCCAAAACGAAATATATGATTTTTAGTAATACTATTGACACTTTGAATACAGCTATAGTTTTGGATGATTTTCATTTAGAAAGAGTTTCACATTTTAAATTCCTTGGAATTATTGTTGATGAAAAACTTTCCTGGAAGTTGCATATTGATTATATTTGCAACACAATCTCGCGTAATATAGGCGCTATAAATAGAATGAATTGTATATCCCTCAAAAATCATTACTTATGTTATACTCGTCATTGATATTGCCTTATCTTAAATGGTGTTTTAGTTTGGGGCAACACTCACCAGAACCTATTGGATAGAGTTTTCCTTCTACAAAAGAAAGCTCTCCGTGTCATCTGTTATCCGTCCATACCCTACCACTCAAATTTGTTATTTGCCTCTAATAAGCTGCTAAAATGAAAGATTTGTTTTTATTCAATTTGGAGCAATTTATGCATATGTATAGCAACAACTCACTACCGTCCGTTTTCGATTCTCTGTTTCTAGGAAATCAGTCATTCCATGAGTATCCCACTCGACGTTCCCATGAATTTCATTTACCTCTTTTACGAACGATTTTTGCTAAGAACACACTTACATATTTATACTGGCCCAACTTATTGGAATTTTCTGTATAATAATATAAAAAATGCCCCTCTATATATTCATTTAAAAGGAGATTAAAGTCCTTTCTATTGCAATTGCATAATCCCACAGAATTGAATTAGCCTGTTGGCTTATTGTAATTCCGTAAGAACTAATTGGATTACAAATAATATACTGTCATGTATTTTTCTCGTCCTTGTTGTCCTGACACTTACAGAGTAGATTTTATTTTACTACTTCTGCATCTATTTCTCTATAATTCTGTATTATATCCTTTTCACGCATCCCATTATCATTATTATTATTTTTTGGATATAATTCTGTCGAGGATCGCTGTATCTGTTATGCCTTTCTGTCCGTTGTATTTTCTTCCTGTTATGTTTAGTTTTGTCTCATTCTGTCTTGTCTTTTAGTCTCCCTTTATTAGTTTCATCTCGTCCCAGTCTCGTTTTATATTCATTCGCCTGTGTATGTGTATCTGTTTGTAACTCTGTCTTCTTAGTGGGCTTCAAGACTTTTTTTTCTGACTTTTTTTCCCAGCCTTTTTTCCCCTTTTTGCATCAGTTAATTTTTTTTTCTATTTGACATTCTGTACCTGAGGGGCCCACATTCTACTAGCCTTGTCTTTTTAGTGGGTCCCTCCATTTTTCGATGTTTTGCGTATTGTTATATCGTCTATATCACTTCAGTCAATTTTCATGACAACGTATTTGTAACTCCAAGGTCCCACAATTATATTTTTTTCTCAATTTACTTTGTTTTGATTATGCAACCTTATTCTCTGTTACCAAAGAAAGTGAAATATTTATGTTCTTTTCGAAATATGAAATAAAGTTTGAATTGACATTGAAAAATCTTCCCTCTCTCGTTAGTAAAATTTGGCAGAAAAACAAAAACAAATAGAAGAGCAATTAAGGTTATAGTGGCTTTGGAATAAAATCTTAAATGTTTATCTTTCGTAACGTCACTATCAAATTTGATGTTATGTGTTCCAAGATCGGTCTACATTAGATACAAATTCCAAAATATAAAACCTTGCTTTAATCATCTCATTTCTTTCATTCGTTTGAAATACAAAACAGAATACTCAATAGCTTCTAAAAACAGGAAATTTATCGGTGCTCACTTCAAAAAGTTTGCGTTCTTGCTCTGATTTGCGATGACAACTGCAGTGTAATGTTACAACGTCTTGAATGACTTGGATATTTCTAAGTATAAAATTAGTATTTCTGCTAAGAAAAAGAAGAAGAAAGAACATGGTAAATGAATCCATGTGTTACAACATACAACCCCCCCCCCCCCACAAAAAAAAAAAAAAAAAATCCTTTGTAGCTTCAGGTACATAATTTGTATATTGTATTCAAATAGTCAAGAATGTCAAAGGAGTTACTCTGGCAACTCCTTGGAACGCCCCACATTACAGTAGCAGCGCATAACAGTAAAGAAAAATGCATGCTTAGTGCTGTCTAAAAACATTAAAATCTTTATTTTTGGTTGGCTCGTCGATCACGATCAGGGTTGGGCAAATCTGGAGTAGAGGGCAGCATTTATCATATTAAATACATACCGGTAAACATAACGATTCCATTGGTAATGTAACCCCTCGTACCAGTTTTGCAGGTGAAGATGCTCATCTATCCACGCTGACGACACGCCCATATTGGCATCCAGTTTCCTCGACGTTCATCGCCAGCTGATACGACTCATCTGTCTGCGGTCTTATCGCTCCGAAATAACTCCCGCCACGAGAGGCGAGAAAATGCCGACACTCCTGCCCTAGCTGAACATGGACAGCTATAAGTTCATCTGATACCAATCTCCATCTTCATTCATTACACATTTGCCCAGACATATTAACATTCCACAATTGAATTACGCCATACAGCACCACCGTCTTGAAAGCTTGTCTGATCGAGATTCCGTATTATTGTCATAGTACATGTACGCAGTATAAGCCAGTTCGGGGTTAGCTCATGGGCACATCGGTACAAATGACCTTTCTTCTTTCTCAGTTGATTAGGCACTCCACGACTTTTCAAGCGAGAGAAGGTATTTCAGCTTACCCGACGTAACAATTTATGGAATTCATCAGTCATGTTCAAAGAAAGAATGAACTTGCGTAGACCAGGTGACCAGAATGATCCATCAATTAGCACTTTGGAAAGCATTCATTTCATTATTTCGCATTGAATGTATTAACAATCTTTTTCTATTCATATTGTCAAATACCGCATTTGCTGTCAGGTGGATGTGCTAGCAAGCACCACTCATAATGATCACTTGAATAATCATTACATCACAGATGCTTATCTCAGTGAATAAAAAACCAACATACTCTGCCGGTACTGATGACCTTTTTCTGCTCATGCTCAAAGTGGAACCCCGAACTGGCTTATTGTCAGAGCATGGTCAGAGTGTTGCACAATTTTGGACGAGAGGGTGTCGTGTTGCAGGCAAGCTCGGTAAATTTCGTTTTAGAGAAGAGAAGTGGAGGCAATCTGCATACCGGTATTCACATATCTATGTTAGAGGAGATACCATGGAGGGCCTCGGTTGCTCACCTTGTGAATTTGTTTACATCAGAAATAAAACACACACACTACGCACAAATGTCAAGGCACACATACATTAAAAAAAAAAAAAAAATACACACCCGTATAAGAGGCCCGACATAGCGAGACGAGATGTTCACCCATCCAGTCAGCTCACCGTTCAGTATATTTTTGTTTGTTTGTTTGTTTGTTTGTTTTAATCCTGAGGCCTCTGGAATGTGTATTAGATAATTCTACCTTGGACGCCAGTTCAAGCGCAGTCAATATTTGTAGCAGCGGATGGAATATCATGACACTGATCAGTCTCTGTATCTTTTTCATCAAATGAGTATGTTTATTTCTTGCAAGAATTGCATTGTTTCCCATACTGATATAAAATAATCTGTGCTACTCTTCCTCATAGTATTTGCATACCCGCAAATTTTATTTCAAATTGCTATGGTTGCTAAATTTCTGTAATACCAATGCATATACCGATATAGACACCAACTTTAACCAGAGATAAGCATTATCAGCTGCATAAAACTGCAGTTCGAGTTGACGATGAAATCTGACATATTTACAATTCAACTCACTGTTCATCTTCACAGTTCAAATTGTTCATATGGACAATCACATTATTAAATTCCCCAAGTGGCATATGCATTGCACTTTATTGATATACAGTATTATGCATATCATATTAGAGCAATACTAAAGCATTATTCTGTTTAGAACAAACATAAATATACATATTATGGGCTAAAATATTTCTGCACAACATGTCAAGAGCCGCTGTATAAAATGTGTACATCTACAATCTAGTCACAGTCTATTATATCAACTGCTAAAATATTCAGACGTTTGTGAATATATGGCTGAAAGAATGATCTACAATTACGACAAGCATCTGCAAGATCATTCCAATGATGTCTAACCTTCTAAATCATTAGGCACTTTTCCAGTTTGGTGTATGTTGCCCCATGGAGAAAGAAATACAGATTTCTGCAAAATGTGTCAATGACATCCTATATAACAGTGAACCGTAAAGAAGACTTGGAACAATAAAAATAAACACACAGAGACAAGAAGTAACTAAACAATACATTTACTAATTGATACCTAGTTTTTTTTTTTGTTTTTTTTTGCTTTTTGAGAGTAAGGAATAAAGAAATGGCAAGCTAAGTCAACATGATTTTTTTCTTCTTTCTACAAAGTTGTATTTTTTCCTAGACTTGGGGGAATGTTGCTTATTCGTAATAATGATGCTTTCAATGCAAATGCAGATTCCTATGACAAAGCATGCTGTTAAAGTACCGTTTCATAAGTAAATTACGGGCCATTTCCAACAGCTTTTGATGATTTACGACAGCAGAATAACGGCGTATCCGTAGCCAAGCATGTGGTGCATGCACACTACCAGTCATCGCTCCCAACAGAATGGGAAATTAATTGCGTGTTTAGGGCTGTCTGTGTAAACACTGCCCTCTCCAGCAACACATTCACACTGCTCAATTCATCATGGTCCCGTGGGCACTTGGATCCACTTTTGAACCCATCCTTCAACATGCCGTCACAAGGAATCATAAACCTGACAAAGCACATATTCATTGTGGAAAAAAAAAATTGACAACGCCCACCTTACAGTCCTCATGCCGTAATGGATTAAGAACCAATAAAACTAAAGAGTCTGATCACTAGCACTCAAGATAATGACTGAAACACAGGTTGTGCAGAGTACGGACCTTAATTCCAAACCAACCAGGGTGGTCTCCAATTTACGCCAGTGCAGCGGCAACTTCTTACAAACGTTGGACAGATTTATGGGTGTTCTGCAAAAGAATTACTCCATATTTCGCTGACCCCATGGTTTCGTAACATTAAACAGCAAGTATTATTTCAATATGTATGACGTGTTTATCTACTCGGCAAATGATGTTGCACAATGCCGAGAAATGCATCATCCTAAATACAGTGTACACTCTTTTTCTTTCAATATGACAATGAAAACGGTGCAACCAAATTCATGGTGACTTTGGACTTTGCTTATAGATAAAATCTATTTTTCTTACATTTCCAGCAAATCTCTTGAGAACAATTTTTTTTTTTCTGAACACAACAAATATGAAATACAATACATAAATTCATATGCACAGATATCAGCTTCAATTATTCGAGGCTACATTCCACATCAGCATTTATATCTCAGCAAGATATGATATGTATTTTTGAGAAAGAAAGGCAGTCTGTAAAATTTTCTTTCATGCACCACCAGTAGTAATATCACAATAATGAAAAAAAAAATGGCACAAGGAATATAATATATACAATATATCTGTCTATCTATCTACTGTAAAAGTGGAAATTTTCATGGAAATTTTCGCGCAACCAGAAGCTAGAGCGAAAATGAAAGCACGTGAATATTTTTGCGTGCTTTATGTTCCAGTAGTTGACGTCTTGATTCAGCGGAATTAAAAACACGTGAAACTCTTCTTACCTGGCCAAGCTTGAAAAATTAGTCGCGCGAAAATATCCACTTTTACAGTATTATCTATCTATCTATCAATCTATCTTCATATGTTATATGTATACAGATCATAAACAGCCAACTTTGCTTAAAACTCATCCACTTACATAAATTTCAACTTTTACACAAAGTCAGGATAAAACATTCAGGATAAAACAATTTTCTTTGACAGCAATTTTAGGCTTAGCCAAGTTTTGACTTGTGCGGGGTAGACTTACACAAGGTTGACTGTACCTACACACACACACACACACACACATTATACATACATACATACATACATGCAAACATACATATACATATACATGGCATGTCAGCATGTTCATACATTATGATACCATTACTAGTCATGGGAAAGCAGAACTCACTCAAGCTAAGTAAATACATGTATGAAATATTTTCAAGGTACTGCGGCTGAAATATGAAAACTGATACATTGTACAACCAATGTATTCATACTCTGACAGGAATGCCTGTCACCAAAGAAGCAAAAAGACATTAATCACACTGCCTTTACAGTGTGTCAATGCCTTTCTTGCTCTCAAATGTCTGCCTTCGAAATTTCAATTGTACCTCCAAATCAATTTTTTTTTGTCCAGAAAGGTATATGATGAGAAACAACGAAATGTCTTTGGTCTACATTAAAGCCATAATCTTGTTTCACATGGAGCAAAACATTGAAGATGAATATTTCACTTTCTCCTTGCAAAAGTTACGTCCTTTCATTCTTTGTATTTTTTTCTGATATTGTGCAGAGGTTAATACTCCTTTATGCTCCCCCCCCCCCTTTTAAAAGTGTGCTACCTCAATAACTGATTCAATGATTACTTCATCTTCCACAGTGGGAAGTATCCTATCCAAGGAAATTTGATCTTCGAATGGAAACCGAATTGTTATACATTTCTCATAAGGTGAATTGCTTATCACAAGCACGTACAACAAAAATGGACATTTTGGCATTGGATTAGAGATGACGTGCAGATTGATCAATGAAGTAACTGTAGGGGCTATGTATCACTTCAGCGGCCCATAACATTTGGGGAACCAGTTGTGAACATGCTGAAAGACAAAACTCTTCTTATCCATGACAAATCAGGACTCTACTTATGCAATTAGTATGTACTACTAAGACTCTTAAACCTTAACTCGTTGAGGACGGTTTGATTTTGCTACAACATGCATTTCCCATAGACGCTTGCATGAGATTACTCAGGACTCATCCTCAACGGGTTAAGCTGAATCTATCCATCCTTTGGTACGAGAAGACTCAGAACTCTTGCCATCATCAGCTCTACCTGTAGCTGACTGCTTCGATCAAAACCGTGTTTGATCACAGATGTGGTTGAAGTTTCTGCAGGATGTAAAACAAAGATTTGTTTTCATGGTAAAAACAAATAAACTTAAATGAAAATAATTTGTTTGCTCCCTCACAAACTAAATGTCAGTGGAGTGGCAAAATAAAAGTACAGATATTGGTGGTGATGGATGAAAAGAAATACACTGCTTTGTGAGTATGTGTTACAGAAGATACAGACATATGTTAGGATACAAAGAAACAGTAAATGTAGATGGGTAAACCGATAGAAAAATAAATGAATCAAGAGATGAATGAGAGAGTGATTAGATAGAGAAAACAATAAACACAATCAAATACACATATAATCATTCAATTTGCATTTCTAAACACTCTTCTTTCTCTTTTGGCAAACCCAGCAGTGAGATATTGCTTCTTCTATTGTAGGATTAACATTTAAGTGTGTGACATTTCAAATTGTCTGATCATCTGTAGGCTCTTGCTAGTATCTTGGCAATGTCAAATTTGCAGAGGAAAAAAAATGATATAAAACTTAGTGTGTGAAATACACTTATCTGCTGTTCACATTTGCATATATTTTT
This sequence comes from Diadema setosum, assembly GCF_964275005.1. Lineage (NCBI taxonomy): Eukaryota > Metazoa > Echinodermata > Echinoidea > Diadematoida > Diadematidae > Diadema > Diadema setosum. The sequence continues at coordinate 9,097,139 of NC_092688.1, forward strand.
ATAGAACCTCGTTATAAAGAGGACCTAAAAACACCACAATTAGCTTTTTATATCAGGTTTCCCACTATATCAGGGTACAAAAATGACAACATGGTATAAAGAGTGGGGACTTGTACAATCAACTGGTTACAATTGGTGTATACAAGAGTTTTGTTCTATATGACCTCTTTATAATGAGGTTCACTTGTGTAACATGATGTTATTGCAATAGCCATCACAATGAGTAATACAATCTCATAACACTGTTCCATGACAGATCAGGTTTCAGGACCTCCTCTGCTGATGTGTGCAGAAAGTGTGCCATTGTCTGATAAGCCAGTCAGCAAGCTTAAAGGACAAGTCCACCTTCAAATACAGACACATGGATTGAGTGAATGCACCAATCCAAATAGTAAAACACGTCAGTGAAAGTTTGAGGTCAAACGGACAATTCAAAAGTTATGAATTTTTGAAGTTTTTGCTCAGTCACTGCTGGATGAGTTGACTGCTATAGCTTGTGATGTCACATGTGTACAACTGTAAGTGCATAGAGAAAACATAAAGAAATTTCAACATATTTTCACTTTTCTCACATAATAGAAGAATGCTGGACTTGCCTCTATCAGAAGGCAGGGGGCATAATAATACCCTTAACACACATCAGTGACAAATCGAGGAAATGTGCACTTTTTCCAAAAATTTCTTCAAATTGTCTTTACATTTTCCTTATATCATTCTACGCATGTGACATCACACACTGTAGTAGTCTTCTCATCCAGCAGTGACTGCTTAGATATACTTTAAAAATTCATAACTTTTGAACGGATAGTCTGATTTCCCCCAAACTTCTCTGATGTGTTCTACTGATATTGCTGCATTCATTCAATCCACATGTCTACGAAGGTGGACTTCAGGGTTGATGGCCTCCAAGTTATCCTGAAAACCCAATGCCTAGCATCAGGCCCATGAGGGGGTAAAGAGAGACACTCACGCAGCATGGTGCGGCTTGTTGTACTGTGTCCTGCAATTCTTCCCCCAGTGACAGTTTGCTCTTGCTGCTATGTGGGCTGCATTATGTACGGAAGACAACACACATGATAGTCTAACATTAATTAACTACCACATCTCAGGAACCAAGCAACTCAATGCATCATATTTGGAATTATAGAACACCTTAACAGATTGTTGCTTATCTCTGTGGTGATCTGATCAACATGCAATATTTGCTATTTCAACAAAGTACATTGTACCATTGTTCATTGTTGAGCATGCAATATCTGTTGAGCAATTTTGAATATTGCCCTCTAACGTGACATCAACCATGTGCATCTACTCCTAAGAAATGCTTTTTATTAAACTCGTAATCTTGGACCATAGTTCTCCTCTGATGTCACAATAAACATACTTTGCAGTGTGTGCTCAATCACTTATTGATTTCATCAACCCGTCACTTCCTTGTACAGCTGTATCATTTGCTTTTCCTGAAAACACAGTTGCAATTACTGTACTACATGTATATTCAGAAACCAACCTACTGTATACGCTATAATTTTCGTGTACATAAATTTTCGCGAATTGCCGATGTCACACATTTTCGCGAGTGGTTAAATTCGCGAATGGGGGACCAGAGAAAATATGAAGTGGCAAAGAAAGTGTGAATTTTCAACTTACTAGCAACGAATGCTACAAGTACCACAGCGACTGGGCTGTGTATACTAAATGTAGTAACCGTTAGTTAGACGTGGACATGCATATTATGTACGTAAACAAGCTTTAATAGCCAGTATGGTCTGTTCGGTACGCCGTAAAATGTTCGTATCGTCAAGGCAAGGGATTCATTTTGGAAGGTAATATTTTCGCGTGTTGTTAATTTCGCGAATAGCTCCCGACTCGCGAAATTCGCGAAAATAAAACCCACGCGAAATATATAGCGTATACAGTATAACACTATCTGTAATGTCGGAGGTCTTGCACTAAACAAATAATGAACAAGATTTTGCAATCAGTACAAAATCTTGCACCAAGGCATTCGTGACCACTCACTATCTATACTGATAGATTGACAAGCTGAAATAACACAAGTTGATAATAATGGAGAAAGCACTAGCTGTCCTCTTCTAAGTGGAGATGATAAATGCTTCATTGAGAATCGAATCATAAAGATAGCATCGACAGGATTATGAGTTCTTTGACAAGTCTAACACTCGTCCATCACTTTTGAGTGCATGAAATTTCACTGAGCTGCCAAAGCTGACAACCTGAACGAATGATTGATTGATTCATGGGGAAGTTATGGACAGACTTTTGCCATATATGTTCCCATCAGTGACAACCACATGTAAATCTTGTTTATTTGAATTGATTTTGATAAAAAAAAAGAAAAAAAAAGAAAAGGAAATTCAATACTATTGAACCCTGTCAAGTGTATGTATAACCCGGCAGGTATGGGAAAGAGGTTCCATCGAGGGTCTGAGGCTTACCAGGGAGGTCGGAGGCAGGGATTGACACTCTGTACTCGTAAGCTAGGTCCCTGAAGATTGGCCAGGCACACATGAAACACATAGGGGTCTCTCCTGTCAAGTTATGCTGCCTTGTTTCTGAGGAAGCAACCAGATGACATTGAACACACATTAGCTGGCAATTGTACATGTTAATGATCACTGCACAAATTAATGCACTTTACGTGTATATGTATGGGTATCAAAATTAATTTCTTATGTTTTTTTATTGTTTTATCAATTTTTTTAATGTATTTCTTTGTTTTTTGAACTTTTGTTTTTGTTGTTTTTTTCAGCAGAATTTGTCATGCACATTTTTTGAAGCATAATTATACTAAAATAAATTGATTTCAGCCATTAAAATTAAAAATATGAATTCTTATATGAATTAATTGAAAAAACACAATTTGTATTGACTTTGTACACAAAATCACGTTTTTGAGCAATTTTGGGGTTGACGAAAATTTTTTGAAGGGGCGTGGCTTCGGAACGGTATGCCCGGGCACAACAAATTTGGTCTCAAAAGTTGCGCAAGACTTGAAAGTAAAAAGTCAGTGAGTGGCACGGTCAAAAAATTTTGCGCGCCGGAATGGTCGTGGAATTCGTCGGGGGGGGGGGGGGGGGGGCCAGGTAAGTTAGGGTTAAGAGGAAGGGAGGAGCAGTTAGACATAGCTACATTTCAACAGGTATTCGGTTGTCCAGTCTTTTGGACCTTCATTAGGATCCCGACTGAGTTGACTAGTGAAAATCAATCCTTACAGCAACTCTCTGCACAAAACAATATGGGTAGAATAATTACAATGCTTGTAAAGCATGGTAAACTAACAATTTTACAGTCCAATAATTTCAGTGAAAAAACTCTATATTTGGGTATCATACAATAACAACATTTATAAAATGGGTTCAAGAATGTAGCCAATTGGAAGCGCTGAAATGAGTCACATGTGCGTACATTAATTTCTCACTAACATGCACGGCCTGACGTCACAATGTTTACACTAGCAGTGCGCACTTAATCAGTTGTTACAAGCGCGTCGCGCGCTACTATACACGCTGTCAATCCTGTAAACAACTTCTAGTTCGGGCTGCCGGCCGGCCTTTCTTGTGTGCATAACATGTGTGGCGTACGTATACTCTTATACGTACAGTACTTATATGTGCGGGATTTCCGATTGGAGTGCGACGTGCGTAAATGTTTGGGACGAACATCTTCGGACATCTTGATTCTTCAGCGAGTGCTACATGTAGCTGACTGGTATTTACTGGTAGCTGTCGGGTATTTACAATGTAGTGCAACATGCACTCGGCTTCGCCTCATGCATGTTTCACAAATTGTAAATACCCTCGAGTGCGCTACATCTCCACTAACGCACTCTATCTTGTGCATCATTTGTATATTATAAAATGGGTTCAAGAATGTAGCCAATTGGAAGCGCTGAAATGAGTCACGTGTGCGTGCATTAATTTCTTCAGGTACACACTAAGAAGAGTCTCTCTTCCACCTCCCTGGCCTGACGTACGTCACAATGTTTACACTAGCAGTGCGCACTCAATCAGTTGTTACAAGTGCGTCACGCGCTACTATACGCGCTGTCAATCCTGTAAACAACTTCTAGTTCGGGCCGCGGGTTGCCACAACAGCCGGCGGCCTTTCTTGTGCATAACACGTGGCGTACGTATACTCTTATACGTACGTACAGTACTTATGTGCGGGATTTCCGAGTGCGACGTGCGTAAATGTTTGGGACGAACATCTTCGGACATCTTGACTTTTGAGCGAGTGCTACATGTAGCTGACTGGTATTGACCCACAAAGGTACGTGAATAATGCTGTTAGTTTTCGACCCATTTTATAAAACAAATGATGCACAGGATTATTTCGTGGCGTTAGTGAAGGTGCGGCGCTCTCTCGAGTATTGACAACGGTTGCAAACATGCACTCGGCTGCGCCTCGTGCATGTCGCACCATTGTCAATACTCTCGAGCGCGCCGCACCTTCACTAACACACTCTATCCTGTGCATCATTTGTATATTATGACAACTCATGGATTGTACGTAAAAATTATTAAAAAAATAGAAAAACAACTTTTCTCTCTTACGAGGTGAAGAAATGCTGCCAGCATCCAGCTTGTCAACGCATTTCCTCAGAATCTCCTTGGCTGTAGTGGCCCCATTACTCCTCATGTAGTCCTGTGAAAGAACATAAGAGAGACAAAGACTAAAGGGACATAGCTTAATAAAATGTTGCTTTTCAATGATTCTAATCACCGTCAAGTTGACAATAATGTAAAGAATAAAGAGCAGAAGAAAATTCTAAATACCTTCGATTGCATTTCAAGTGAAAACTGATCCACAGAAACATGAAAGAATCATATCTAGCAGTATAAAGCCAGATTACTAATTCATTCCATTAACAGATTTTTTTTTTTTTCAGAGATTTCATTTTAACTGAGGATCATCAATTCCTTTTTTCTTTAATTTTCATTTCAGATTCATTTGAATACTTACACCCCATTTACATGTATAACACACATTATTATAGTAACTGAAACCCCCCCCCCCCAAAAAAAAAAACGCATGGAGAGCACAGACCTCTATCAAGCAGCTCATTTTTATCCATAAATGTATGCCGAGATTGAACAATTTGACAAGGAAGCCTTGCGTTAACCTCATCAGCTCCAAATATGCGCAGCTTAAACTCCCTAGTTCATTGGCCCTATTTGCCAAAAGATAAAAAATCCTTCAAAAATTCATCAAAATTCTGGGATCACTATCAAAATCATATCATCTTTTCTTGTAAATTTCATCCAAACCTGTTTACAACTTTTTGAGTTATTTTGCAAAAGACACTATCAGCACTATTATCATTATTATTATTACTTTATCATTGCTACTACTTCTCTTTTTACTACTTCTAAAATAATAATAATAATAATAATAATAATAATAATAATAATAATAATAATAATAATAATAATAATAATAATAATAATAATAATAATGCCTGATGATAATAATAATATTATCATTATTATTATCATTATTATTATTATTATTATTATTATTATTATTATTATTATTATTATTATTATTATTATTATTATTATTATTATTATTATTATTATTATTATCATTGTTATTATTATCATTATCATTATTATCATTATTGTTATAACATAAATATTATCATTATCATTACTTACATCTGTATCACAAATGTACTTACAATGAATACTTGAGTCTCAAATGTGTTGCGGTTGATAATATCATGCAAGACTTGATCTTGAAAATGCATCTCTGAGGAAAAGCAATGAGCAAAGAAACATACAATTAAAACACACATTAACCTTGCAACAACAGATCCTAAATCAAGCATGAAATCAGAACACTTTTACTACAAAAATCCAAACTAAACACAACAGACCCAAGAATAAGATTCAAAGAAAGTATCTGCCAAATTTTGAGATCTGGACCAATAAATGGACGGACAAACGGAAGGACAGATGGACAGGATGGACAACCCGAAAACATAATGCCTCTGGCGACACTTCATGGCGGAGGCATAAAGACCATCCATATTCCATTAAATTTTAGATATCAGTACGTATTGAAATTCCCTACAGTCCCTTTTAATACAGACCTTTTAATTTGTTGAGACAGCCGTAACAATTGTGCTTCCGGCAACCCCAGTACAAATGGCAGAAGTATCGTCTGCATACACCACCTTAGATGGAAATATTCACAGAAGGAAAAGATAAACATCATCAATGCTCTCAGATGGATGGATGTTGGGCCAATTTTGTTATCTGCCATATGAAATATAAGCTGCTGTATCTATGAGACAACATTGAATATCATCTTGTGTAGCAAAGACTGCTCTTCAACTCATTCTACATAAAGTTAAAGGACAAGTTCACCCTCACAGACATGTGGATTGAGTGAATGTGGCAATATTAATCAAACACATCAGCAAGAGTTTGAGGAAAGTTGGACAATCCATTTAAAAGTTATGAATTTTTGAAGTTTCTGCTCAGCCACTGCTGGATGAGAAGGCTACTACAGCTTGCGATGTCATATGTGTACAACGATATAAGGAAAATTCAAGTTATTTTCACTTTTCTCGCATAATAAAAGAACATTTGACTTTTCTCTTTCAGAAGGCAAGGGGGAATAATATTACCCTTAACATACGTCAGTGACAAGTCGAGGAAATGTGCACTTTTTTCAAAAAGTAAACTTTTGTGAAATTCTCTTCATATTTTCCTTATATATTTTTGTATGCATGTGACATCATACACTGTAGTAGTCTTCTCATCCAGCAGTGACTGTGCAGATACTTTAAAAATTCATAACTTTTGAACGGATTGTTCAATTTTCTCGATTAACATGCATTTTATATACATTGTAGGTCTAGGCCCTAAGAGAAGTACTAACTGTTAGATTTAACATTCGACTCACCGTAGATTTCTTGCATACAGAGTGATAACCTTGTTTACGTACAGCTAGCTCAGCCGCGGATGTGCGCATTGCTAGCTACTTTCTGCGTTCAGTGCTCTATGCGCGCATTCGATGAAAGGTTTGGCCTTGTCCTACTACGTCCCTCGCGGCGCAAATCTCTGCGTAGACAAAGTGTAGGCATGCTGTAAGCGATCAGTGTAGTGGCACGACCGTGCTAATTTACGAAAGTTTTCCCATAATCATGTCATGCAATCTAACCAATCACAGCCCATATCTTACTCTACCTATTTACTATAGACAAATGAATACCCCTGGTAGACAGGTTGACAGATGAATAGATAGACAGATAGAGAGAGAAATGGATAAATGAATAGATAGACATATATGGATAGATAAATAATGATATATGAATAATAGATATATCCGATAGATGGAAAGTCAGATGGATAGAAAGATAGAGAGATAGATAAACAGAAGAGAAAAAGAGAGATGGAGAGGGAAAAAAATGTTTGTGTCACTCACATCTCATTGGAGGAAGGTCTGCAGCTTCGGCCCGCAGTGGCATGATCTCTGAACAACAGTAGCAGTTCACATGGGAAGGGAACGGTTGGCACTGGAACGCAGGTGGCTGGGGCATCAGTACAGACACGCCCCCAACAATTTTGCTACGTCCCGTACTACCAGCAGAGTCAGAGGCAGCTCCTATTATTATACAATGCACAAACAAATATGGAAAGCCTGAAGTAACTACAGAGCAGAGGACTTCTAAAACTATTGTAATATCGTCAGCTGAGCATGACAAGGGCTGTAAGTTGCCACAACAGATATAGTGTTTGAGGCAACTTAATGTCCTTATCACTCTCACTCGATGGTATGAGAATCTTCAGAGGAATTAATACTACAAAGCATCCACCACAAATGATGGGAATCAGACCTAAAAATCTATGTTTAACTCTTTATGAGCCACATTCCCATGCCCAACTCAGTCGATGGCGTGCCAACTTCGTATATTCTACTCAGATGCACAAAGCGGCAAAACTTGGCATGTTCTCATCTATTTTCCTCACTACATGTCAAGCCTAACAGAAATCTATAAAAGTCACATAGATTTGAAAAAAAAAAAAAAATGTTTTCTCAAAGTATGACTACATTGTTGACTCAAAATAATGTGGCACACAGGGGGTTTCCACCATGGCACATAAAGAGTTAAACATGTCTCGGGTCTAATGAAGCCGATAACATCAGAGCTTCAACGCAATATCTGTGGCATCAACTTGCTAGTGACTGACTACCAGTTAAATGTTACTCTGCTTCAGGACAAAGAGCTTACAAGGATTCCTACGTCCATGTCATCATAATGAGCATGAACATTTGTGTATTACTATTGCAAAAATGCTGACATAATAGTGCTATTTAAATTTATGAATTCATGCATCAAGTTGTTGTTTTTTTGCAACTGATTGACAAACTGCCCTTCATCGATGTAAATAAGCACCACTTATTAAGTATTTTAGTAATAGCAATTATATTTAAAAAAATCAAGATTTACAAAAAGAATGAAGGGCAATTTGTCAGCCAGTTGCAATAAAACACAGCTCAACATGAGAATTCACAAGCTTAAATAAATACACAGTACCCACTGCATGTTACAAAGATTAAAACCAGCACTGGCTGTCAGGTGGAAGCTTGGTAGATTAGTGGATATTATGTAAAGATGCATGTCTGTTGATCAGGAGATCATAACTTAGCTTGAGACCAACCCAAGTATGTAAGTCCATGATTTTTTTATCATGGCTACTACTAAAACATTGAATTATCAGTGCATATTTACATCAATGAGCAATTGTGACCCTGCATCTCAAAACCGACAAAAGGTCGCCGGATATGGATTTTTAGTTAAGGGCAAATTCTGAAAGCACAGACTCTAAGCTTTACGATGATGTATATAGCTAAATTGAAATGGACTCTCCTAACCTATCTAAATATTGGAAAGGAAGCACACACTATGGACAAGTGTGACCCGAGAAAAAGGGCTCTGAAGTACAGGGTCTATCTGTCTATTCAAGCGCTTAATCTTTACCAAACCGTGCTAGCTGTGCGATGAATGGGACAAAAACAGGATGTAAACTACTGGAGCAACAGCAATGAAGGGATTATCAGATTAAGTTGAAATTGAGCATGCTCTATAAACATATTCTGTCCATGATTAATGCCAACTTTCAAAGCAGTAGCGTTATCCATTCAAAAGTTATCAGACATGAAAGTGAAGAATGTGCAAAGAATTGTCAAGAAATGAAAAGTAGCCTCTAGGACATACCTGATCTCACTACTCTACAAAAAAAGGTTGTAGAAAAACTGCTGAAAATGCATTTTCACATTCATTTTATGATCCCAAACTTAAGAATAATGTAGAAGAAGGGTAGGTTTTTCAGAAAATATGCAAAACTTAATATCGACTTGGTTGACCCGTTTCACCTTTTTTGAGTCCTCACTTAAAATCAAGGGGTGTGACTTTTTGTTTGTTTTGTAGTGCACGGTCACAATTTGTTAATCAGTCCCAACAGTGGAAGACCTACTTTTTTGAAAAATATGAATATAGATTTCCACACATGAAGAAGGAAGGACTAAAAATAGTGAACACAGACAAATTGGCAGCTCTGCTTTTTATGCCTGTATGCATAGCCATATTATGTATCCTGCAAGATGGTACCCTGGCCTTAAAGGTAGGGAATCCCATTTGCATGCCTTAAATGAAGAGTTGTATAAACACAGTGGTATGTTGAAGAGAGTATCATTTTAGAAACTCCCATAAAGTATTGAAAGTGGAAGGTAACATTTAGTACATTTTTATTGACCGTTAGATTTTGAATTGAATTCTTTTCGGGGCTCACCGTAAATTCCAGTACATTACTAGGCTACCTTTGCAGATCCATGCACTGCATGTGTGTCCATCATGTATTATTTTGTGAATAAAGTTCATCAAAACTTACAAACATTTCTATATATATTCTTGCCACACACTCTATATGTCATATATATCACATCAGCCCTTATACTTTTAGATTTGTGTTCATAGATAAAAAAATACAGAAGACTGCAACAAAAAGGCTTAAGTGTGGCTGACACACAGAACTACTGAGTAGTTGAGTTTTGTGCATTATTCAAATTGTAGATAACTGTTGACTTCCAAATTTCTAAGCAGTGGCCTAAACAAGTCCCCTGAGGTTCATATTTAATGTTTTGCTGCATTTTGGGAGTTCTGTAAAAGGTATCCCCTACCTTTAAGTCAATTTCCCACAATTCAGACACACCCACTCAGGCATATCAATGCCAGAATTATGCTTGGAGGTGAATGTGATACACTGTGGTAACTGCTCTCAGAAGGATTAAAGGGATGGTATAGTATTGGTCGAGGTGAGGATTCAGGTTTTAACTTTTTACGAGACACTTTGAAACCACTCCATGAAATGTTCAAGAGCATGCAATTTTAAGAGGAATTCAAAGTTTATTTGATGAAAAACAGTTTTGAAATGGCTGAGATATCTAAAAACAAAGTACAACAAAGCTATCTTAATAAAAGGTGGGACCCACCTTTTATTATAGTAGAGTAGATAAGCCGAAGAATTGTGCAAAATTTGACTAAAGCATGAAACTTTCACCATTGTTAGTACATGCTATAAGATTAATTTTAAGATCGGGAGGTAAGTCTGAATTGACCTCTGATGACCTCTAGAGGTCAATGACCTCAAAATCTAAGAAAATTGATATTTTGCGTCATTGGTTAATGATAAACACAATAATGATGTACTAAAACTTGATATTTGTCACAGTGAAATTGTCTTTATGTTCCACAGAGCCCTGACAGGATTCTACCTTTGACCTCTGATGACCTCCAGAGGTCAATGACCTCAAAATGTCAGAAAATTGATATTTTTCATCATTGGTTAATGATAAAACACAGTAATGATGTACTAAAACTTAATTTTTGTCACAGTGAAATTGTCTTTATATTCCACAGAGCCCTGACAGGTTTCTATCTTTGACGTCTGATGACCTTCAGAGGTCAATGACCTCAAAATGTCAGAAAATTGATATTTTAATGTGTCACTCATAACTGAAACACGATAATTATGTACTAAAAACTAATTTTTGTAAGAGGAATTGCCTCAATGTTCCACTGAGCCTTTCGAGTCAGATTTCTACCTTTGACCTCTGATGACCTCAGATGACCTATGATGAGGCCAATGACCTCAAAATGTCAGAACATTGATATTTGGTGCAATTGGTTGATGACAAACATGATTTAGATGTTATATTCATTTGTATTGCAATTGAATTGTTTTCCTATTCCACAGAGCAAGAGAAATTACTCACGTGTCTCTACCTTTGACCTCTGAGGAAGGTGACAGGCCAATGACCTCAAAATATCAGAATATTGATATTCTATGTATAGTCAATGGTCAACTTTGTAATACCCGATGTACAATCATTTATGCTATAATAGAAGAATCGTGTCATTCCATGGAACATTGGTCATTAGCCTGTGCATTATATCCAACTTTGACCTCTCAGGACAATGAGAGGTCACTGAGGTCACATGTGTAGGCTTACCTGTATTGATGTTTGGCTTCATTGGTGAAATCATAAATGCTTAATCATGTACAAATCACGCACTAATGTTTTGATCAAAGTATGTATGCATATTCCACAGAGCATTGGTTTATAGTAACAGGTCTCTGAAATGTGAGAGGTCAATTACTTCAGAAATAAGCTTATGTTTCTTGAATGATGGCAGTGACCTCAAATACAACTGTTATGTTTGGGTTAGTTATGTAGACTAGCAAATATAGGCAAATATGGCCATTATCTCGACACTCGAGGAAAACAAGGCCCACGAGACTGATATACAGAGTGTCTATTCAGTGTAAGTCTCATAGATCTTTCCCCCCATTTGTCGGACTCATTATGGGACTGGTTTGCCTAAGTGTCAAGCTCATGGGCAATATTTGCATAGTTTCCAGCTGGTGGGCCTGTATTGGCTGGTGTAAAGCTGGTGGGTTGTTACAGTATGACTGCGATGAATGACTCATGGTCCTGGAGTATACAGTCCACAGCTGCGACATCATGGACCATCTTGAAAACTTCGACATACTGTGAGGCCCAACATGCATTCCACATGAAGCAATCCTGTGTATTGCAACTAGCTATTGCCATCCGTGACCTACCCAGGGAATAGATAAGCATTCATGGCAAACCATGGAGAAAGCGGATTGTGCAAAATATTTTGGAGTTCCAATAGGAGGCTCAGCTGGAATCAAATCGCCACAACAGCTTAAAAAGGTTATACTTCAACCAAAGACTCTCTCCAGACGAAGATACGAGTATCATAAAGTTCAGGTGTTTTGCTACTCCATGCCGCTCAGGACTGTCCTGGAATATGCATGCATCATCTGGGATCCATTCACCCAGGTGAAACATCATGAAGTTTGGAATGATCCAGAGAAGATATGCACTCTTTAGCTGCAATGACCATCATATGCAAAACAAGCAGTGTTACAGCCACACTTGAAAAACAAAACAAAGCAAAACAAAACAAAACTACAATGGCAATCCCTGTAAGAAATTCAGCGATGATGTTCTGCATCAAGAGCCCCACAATATTTACTCCGCAGGAAGTTGTGGCTCTATTGCTGCATTCTTCAAAAAGGGCAAATGACCAAAAATGTCAGGCATCATTTGCAAGAACACAAAGTCGGCCTACTCCCAAAAAAGGTGGCGGCTACTCTCGGCCACTGTCTCTTGTATCTCTTTGAAACACTTCAGGAGAGAGATACTCAATATTCAGCTCTGTTATTAAAGATACATATAAGTCTCTCTTTTTGTTTTTGCATTTGTTTGTTGTTTTTTGCTTCATATAGCTCTTTGGATACCTTCTTTAACCAATTAAGAAAAGGCTCCATGGCAGAATATTACAAGATTACACAGTATAATGAAGAAGAAGAAGAAGAAGAAGAAGAAGAAGAAGAAGAAGAAGAAGAAGAAGAATAGGGAAACAAGATCTGCTGTCAATGATGCAGAGCCAATACCAATCAGTTCCATGGCAGATCTTAGTCGGCACTGCAAAGGTTTGGATGTCTCTCTCTGTTGACAAAGTATATTCTAAAGCTCCAAGTAAGTCCATGGGGTGGTTTACATTGTCTGGGCATAGAGGGTTGGGTTGGGTATATGAGGATATGATGCTTTGTTATAACAATTAGGTCTGAGATATCCATTTTTTATGTTTGTTTTGACCATCCCGCATGGATCTCCAACGAAAAGGAATGATAATGTGTTAGACCCAGCCGCCACCGTGTTTTTTCAATAGATTTTGATATTACAGTGTAGTTGAGAAAAAAGTAACCGCTCATTGTCCTAGATGGAAGTCAAAATTGAACTGTGTGTGGAATACTCTGCATACAATTTTGGACACACACACACACACACAATGCATTTTTTTTTAAAATATGATTATTATTTCATAAGCAGCTGGCCATTACAAACCAATGAGACCAGACATCAATATTCTTACATTTTGATGCATATCTTTCAATATCCTCCAGGGGTCAGAGCATCATCGCAAATGTTCATGTGAAATGAGTACACGCCTTTTGAGTTGCTCACTTTTATTGCTATAGAAATACACAATATGTGCATCATGTCAATCATTAAATATTGTATCAGTTTCATTTTCAGTCTTGGATTATTTTTTCTATGTACAAATAAAATCGTGGCAAAGTAAACAACTTTCACATCAAAATATAAACGAGAATACTAAAAAAGAAATAGATGTAATAACGTGCAAGGCAAATACCAGGCCTACATCATTTTAAGGTATACAGGTGAAGGAAATCACCTTATTGATAAACAATTAACTTGACTGGGATAGCGACCACTGAACAATATTGTATCTTAAAACTCTCTCTTCTTTTCAACAAGTGGAATAAAACACATGTACATACCAGGGCATCAGTTTGGAGGAGGGGTGGGGTGGTGACAGGGATAGTTGACCCCCACCCCATTAAATTCTGAGATGTGGACTATGTTTTGTTGTTGTTAGTTTTTGTTGTTTTTTGTTTTTTACTTTTTAGACAGAAAACTGCCCAAGTTTTTCACTTTAAGTGTGCATCGGATTGTTAAAATTTAATTCTGAAATGCAAAATCTCCCTTCTGTGAGAGGGGATATCTCCTTTCGATAGACTCCTTCCCCCTGCTTGGTTCCTTCCACAGATATAACATACTTTGGGGAATGATAATTTCCCTTATTCTATGAAAAATGTTTTTAAGAGATATTTTTATTTGAATTCCAAAGATGAAAAGGCTTTCCCATATATGCACGATTGTTCATTGTGGAGGGCAAGAGGCATTTGCCCCGCCTCCCGAGAAAATATGGGAGGGGGAATGGTGGGGACATAAAACTTTGCCTCCAAGTATTTCCTGAGATTGAGATTTTTTTTCTTCACTTTTTTGACAGAAAATGAATTGTCACTGAACATTTCAGCTATAGTATGCACCAGATTAAAAGGCAGAATCTCCTTTGCATACCCCCTCCCCCACACTATCTTTCGTTATGTCCCCTTCCATATACGCTCAGTGCTTTTGTCCCATTTTTTGTTCTATATCATCACAAAGTATGTACTAGATCTTTAATTTCAGTTCCGACATATTAAAGAAAATCCCTCTTGTTGGAGGGGGTAGTGTATCTTTCAATTAACAATCCCTCCTCGGTTTTTACCCTTAGATTTGGTACACTCCTTTTACTGATAATTTCCCAAATATTCCATCATAAATGTGTATACTAGATTTTTTTTTTACATTTCTATTCTTACTGCAAAGGCTCCCTCGCATGGGAAGGATTGGGGGACAGCCCCTTTCATACCCTCCTCTCGCTGTATCAACCTCTCCTCCATGCATTGATTATGGCTACACATTTGGGTATGGACTTTTTTTTCAAAATGGTAGTTCAACCAAGAGTGGCACGAGATCATTGAATTGCAAACAAAAGAATGCAAAAGCTCCATAATGTGGGAGGGGGATACCTCCACCCACATCCTTCTGTCGATTGGTTTTCCTCCATAGATGGCTGACTTACTACACCTTTTTGATACAATTTCGAGGTATTCCTTCAAAAGTGCCTGTGTGCCAGGTCGTTGAATCTCATTTCTCAAAATACAAGAGCTCTGTCGAATGGGAGTGGAATACCCTACCCTCGCCAACCCTGCGCTTGCTGGGTTCCCATCCATATAGACTTGGTACACCTAGGTGATCCATAATTTTCCAAATATTCCCCAAAAGTATGCATCAGATTCTTAAAAAAAAAAAAAAAAAAAAACTTCGTCTTTGGGAGGAGGGTAGGTGAGATGCGCCCACACCCCATCAACTTCCGTATAAGTGATGACGCACACATTAAACAAGAGCCACACTGAATCACTGATTTCAGGTCTAAACCTGCAAAAATCCAATCCCCCACCCACATCCTCCCCCTCCCCCTCCGCTTCATTCCTTTGCACCATGAACTTATGCTTTTACATATTTTCCAAGTTCCCCCCCCCCCCCACGTGAAAACAGATCGACACCCCTTGCTCTGTGCACATACCCGACTTAGATAATTACCTGAAAAGTTCTGCGGAATGAGTAGCCACCTTTTTGGTAACAGAAATGCATGGTTTGTAAGCCCTACATTATAAACAACTATTAACTATCGCAATATCAATATTAACATCCTCACATTTCATTCGAGGTATTTGACCTTGTGTGATTTTCATAGGTGAACGGTAATGGCTCGTTAATAAACAGGGCCTACGAGTGCTCTCTAAAACATCATCATGTTTACCATTGATGATGCCAAACTATTCTGATACTTTGAGGTCAGTGACCTCTCGAGATCATCAGAGGTCAAAGGCAGAAACTCCTCTGTGTGCCTTGGAATATGAAGACGATGTCATTGTACACAGATATGCTTGTTTTGTACATCTTTACCATGTTTGACCTTTCACCAATGATGTCATACTTCAATATTCTGATATTCTGAGGTCATTGACCTTTCAAGGTCATCAGAGGTCAAAGGTAGAAACCTGTCTGCTCTTTAGAATATGAAGACAATTTCATTGTAAGACAGATATGCTTGTTTTGTACATCTTAACAATGGTTACCATTAACCAATGACATCACAGATCAATATAATATTTTGAGGTCATTGACCTCCAAAGGTCATCAGAGGTCAAAGGTTAAAACCTGTCAATGCTCTGTGGAATCAGAAAATGGTTTCCCTGAAGTATAGATGCCTGTTTAGTGAATCAGAACCACATATATCATTCACAAATGTCTAAAAACATCGATATTTTGATATTTAAAGTTCATTGACCTCTGGAGGTCATCAGAGGTCAAAGGTAAAAACCTGTCAGTGCTCTGTTGAATCTGGAAATGATTTCACTGTGGTATAAATGCATGTTTAGTGCAACATAACCACATATATCATTTGCAAATGTCTAAAAACATCGATTTTCTGATATCTAAAGTACATTGACCTCTGGAGGTCATCAGAGGTCAAATCAGACTTACCTCCCGATCTTAAAATAAATCTTATGGTATGTGCTAACACTGGTGAAAGTTTCATGCTTTAGTCAAATTTTGCACAATTCACGTGATTTTGAGGGCTTATCTGCTCTACTATTAGGATTGCTTTATTTTGGATATCTCTGCAATTTCCAAACCAATTTTCATCAAATAAACTTTGACTTCCTCTTAGAATTATATGATCTTTCATATTTTGTGAGAGGTTTCTAATAATTTCAACAAATTATCATCGAAAACATTGGAAACCAAAATTCACACCTCAACCGAAACTGTACCATCCCTTTAAGCAATAATCCTGGTATTAAGGGTTCTTCCTGGACATTGTATGCTGATTGCTAAACAAAAGTTCATCAGTGGATGTCCCTATCAGCAAACACAATCTAACATGACTGGACCCATTCCCACCTCACCTGCTCCCGATGGACCTGCGCTGCTCGTTGATGGCCCAGGTGTGCCACAGATGGCGCTGGAGAGGGCCGTTACTGCGAAGAAGTTAAGTGGTTGGACGGGTGACACATAATGGGGACACTGTCTGCAGGCTCTGCGTGAATTTTACAAAATAATCAGTGTCAGAAAGACAATAAACAAAAAGTCTCTAGAATTCAAACATTTCTGTTTTTAATACTACAGAAGCAAAATTCAAGAGGACTTTTAAGTGGTATCAAACATCCAAGGAAGAAAGGATATGCTGAAAATCTATGTGTATTTCCTGGACTTTGTGTGTAACATACTTTAATATCTGAGGCAAAGACAACAAACACTTTAGACTCAGTTATCCAAAATAAACAGAGGGCAATAACTGAGCAGAATTACTTTGTTGTAGGGTTGTAAAAATCAATGTAATATGACTGCAAATTGGACCAGAAATGATGAGAATTAACAGACATGGAAAGCAATAAAATGATAAGAGTTCTGCTAAAGTTGAAAAGAAGAATGCTATTTGTTAAAAGTTTCATACCTGGCTCCTATATCTTTTTTTTTTCCAAATCATCCTAGACCGAGTACATCAGTGAATGGCACATCACTTTAATAGGGATGACAAGCCATATATATGACTATATATATATGACAAGCCATCTATATATATCTATATCTATATCTATATATATATATATATATATATATATATATATATATGACAAGCCATATATATATATATATATATATATATATATATATATATACATATATATATATATATTTTTTTTTTTTTTGTGACCATGTGTTGATATTTGATAACATTTTCACAGAAAGGCAATGAAGACTGGTATCACTGTTAAGTGAGAAGTGCATTACATATTTGTGGACTTAGAAGGAGGGAAGTCTAGGCATGATATAGGACCATAAAAATTTGAAGATTTCAAGAGTCTTCTTTTTACAAAGTGTTGTGGAATTATTGAGGGTTAAAAAGCAGGGGGGGGGGGGGGACAATCTGTTGGGAGGTAAGAGACACATTTTGGTCTGTCTACTCCCTATAGTACCCATAGGGCAACGGATGACTCCAGGGCCCTGTGGCCCTGCCACAGCAACACTCACGGTTGGACGGCTACAGGGGAAGGTTCGTCACTTTCGTACTCATCGTCCGGGTCGTAGTCGCCCTCCTCATCCTCGTCATCATCATCGATATCCTGTGAATAGTCAATTGTCTGAAGGGCAGGGCAGGCAAGCGAATATCGAAATGCAAACAAAACGTACATCAATCTATGTTTACAGTGAAGTAGAGTAGTATGTTAACAAAAAAAAAAAAAAATGAATGACTTAACCTGTTGCTATGATTACTTTCCAATCTTTTGATCCAGTATTATAGGGTGTGGGTATGCCATGGATGATATCTACAGGGAATTGAAGTATGTCAAGAGCAACAGGTTTAATTCGAGCAAAGTGCATGCACACAAAATTATGGCATCAACTGGTATGTGAAACATTCTGTCCTTAGCTTTAACCAGAAACTCTCAGAATCTGGGAGTAGATGGGTTAAAAAAAAGAATACAAGATCCAAAGATAGTGTACTATACCTGATTGAAAGGAACCTGGTCACGTTGATCCATTTCAGCAAGCTCTTCTTTTGACCTTTGCTTTTCTGCAAAAAAGCATTTAATACAGAGGATCATCTCAGACATTTTGCTTTTCTTGTGTCACAAGCTTTTCATATCACAGTTTAGGTCAGAAAATAAGGGTCATGTCAATTGCCATGACTTTATTGTTGAGCTTAGTGGTAAGTTCCACTAGGCATTTATAAAGGAAACAATTACTGGGTAGGAAATAAGAAAAGATATCTAAATTCAGTGAACTGCTTTGACACACATAGTATCATAAAAATAATGTAAGATCTGTGAACTTTATTTGAGTGTGATGATAATCAAAATAGTAATGGGTCGCTTCCAGATCATGAAACTTGGGTTTGATACACTCAAATCATGTTTTGAATTCATGACTTGCAGCATGTCAAGAAATCAGCTATGTGGCCATAATCTATTAGTTGTCAACAGCAACAACAAAACCTGCTGGAAAAATTATGATCAATTTGGAAGAAAATACTATTAGATTGAAGCAGCTGTTTTTCTGTGATACAATCAAAATGTTGAAGTAGATTTGGTGCCCCTATCCAACAGATGCTGAGTAAGGTTTACACTGTCTACTCTTTCAACACAGCTGAACAAAAATACTTGTTTCAGTGCTTCGAAGTGATGTCTTACCAGGGTGCTGCTTCAAGTAAGCATCCACGAGGCTGTTGACGATGTAGTTGTGGCCGATGCGACGTACATACTTCCGACACTGCACAAGCAAAAGGGACGGTTTAAGAGACTAACACATGAGTGCATGAAAACCTCATAGGTTTTTCAATATCTCTGAGGTACAAATTTTAGCTTTGTAATAATACTGCATATACAGACAAAATCTGCAGAAATTAATGCATGGGCCACTTCTATAACAGAGCATAGTATCCTGCCATTCCCAACATATACTTACAATGATCCTTTGCTAAAGAGATTTTTGTCAGGATTGGGTTATTTGTCTGTCTATCTGTTTATTTGTTCTGTTTGTCTATTTGCAAACGAACTCAAAACGTTGCAAACAGATTTTGATGAAACTTAATCTAAGTTGCACAGTCTCTTAATCCTTTGAGTGCTTTACTTAAAAAAAACAACACACACACACACGACATATTTGATTGCATGCTACATTCATTAACTGATGCAACAAAACCCACTGCAATGGCCAGGGTTCGTGTGCAGATGTCTGAGGAGCTACACAAGATGATCCCACACCCACCTGGGGACACCTCTTGGAATGTTTCATCCACCCTGAGTAACAGGCTGAGCAGAAGCTGTGCATACAGGGCTGCAAACTGGGAGGAGCAGAATAAAAAAAATTGGTATTTTTTTAAGTTGGACATGAAGTAGACTGCCATCTTATTATTGAGGCAAAATACAAGAATTCAGTTAAATTTTCACATTGACACTATTTAATGGCAGCGTCTCTCGTGTAAATGATGGAAACTGTGATCTTTTTGAAGTATAAATACTGGCTTTGTGATAAATCTTAATATTGATACTATTTCATGACAGTAGTTACAGGTAAAAATTGAGAAAAACTGGTAAGCACAGGTGACATTCGTCACAGGTAAAGCTGTACAGATTGGTGGACAAGGTGGAGAATGGATTTTTATCTTTTCAAGAGATGTTCAGAGGCAACGCGACATCCAGCATGATGAAAATGACAAATTTTTTGTGAATAGATTGGCTTCCGGCCATCAATTCTGAAACAGGATATCGAGGGAGAGAAATAGCAGTTGCAATGTGCCACAAACTAATCAAAATTAATACCCAACACCCTTCATCTCAAACAAAACAAACACATCGACATACACACACACTCTTGGTTCATTTCTCACTTTCTATACACAGCCAACCTTTTTTACCTTACATATCATAAAGACAGACAAGAACAAATATACTCTCACTATGTTCTGGTAAAGTTCCTATAGACCATGTCCACCCTACACCCCTCTCTCCCTTTATCATACTGCCATCACACACCCTCTTACCCAGGGCTGCACACTAACCCATTTTTTTTTCTACTGGTCCAACAGACAGGTCGGACCAGCAGGTACCCAGTTTTTTTCCATGTTTTACTAGTCCATTTCTGAAAAAGTTACTGGTCCGACAGTGATTTTTACTGGTCAGGGACTGTCAGACCAGTGCCAGTGTGCAGCGTTGTCTTACCTGATACACTTGTGGAGAATGTCCTGGCAGATGCTGCAAATCAAAGTCTCCAAGATGTCGTCTGTCTCCTCCTCTTCAGCTTTGGCTCCCTCCGCTTTCGGCTGGTCGCTATCCTTGGGGTCCTTCTTCTCATCACCATCACCACCACCTTGGCTTGCTTTGCTAGCCACCTCCTCCACCTCCTCCTCCTCTTTCAGCCCCTCTTCTTTTCCTGTCTTCTCTTCCTCAGCAGTTTCCTTTTCTGATGGTGAGAGTCATTTTGTTGTTGTTGTTGCGGTTGTGGTTGTTAATGTCGTTGTCATTGTTGTTGTTAGCAAGAAAAAAAAATCCTAATACTGTGTTCTGTGAATGGTCAGTGCTATCAACCTGACAACATACACATCAGTGCACATCACAGTGATGGCTAATACATGCCACACCAGTAGGCATTCTGATTAATTGGTGCTCAGGTTGTAAATTTTGAATGCAATATACATGGAGAGTTTTATTCATTTTATATTAAAACCCCTTGACCTACAGCAGTCAATTTGAGCTGTCTTCATGACTCAGAGTCAACATGTTCGCACAGTTAGATGAAAGGGCATTATAAACCTCGTATTAATAAGATCTGAATTCATTCTTTACTGAACTGCATTTGTTTACCCATTTTCATCATTTCAATTAACATTTACTGTGGATTACTTCTCTTTTGACAAAATCAAGAGATAGACTTTGTAGTGTGACATTACAAACATACTGGCACTAGAAGTAACATAATTTTCCAAATGTATGCTTACCAGCTTGAAGCTTATTTTCTGTGGAAGCTGAACTGCTGTCTTGGGCATTTTCCTCTAATTTCTGCTTCTTCGTGGATGGCTCACTTTCTTCAACTGCTTCCTGCAAGAATTTATAAGATAAAACAAGTGTGCTTCAGTAGTGATGCTGTATATCTTGTGTGGAAATCATTTCAAAAAGGCTGATCTATTGTAATATATAATTTATTCTGGCCTTGAAAGTTACCAAGGGTAAAAAAAAAAAAAAAATCTGATGAGGCACAGTATTAGCATGCAAACACACTTTGCTATTGTTGGAATTGATTTTCCTCTGCCATTACCCCATCTGTTAAATCTACCTCGACAACAAATCTGCCAATAAGAAGTAAAACAAATATGGCACACTACTCAATTGCCTTTTGTGACAAAACTTTACTTTATCATTCATGACAGAAAACTTACGGCCTTGCTTTAAAGTGAAAGTGAATTTGTAAGTATCACAAAAAAAGTAAAAAATATCAACATGCACATTGTCAAATTACTTTTGTTCCATCACTGCAGCTTTTAACATCATAAAAAAAAAAAATGAACATTGAACAGAAAAAAAAAAAAACAGCTCTTTGGACTTTAATACCACAAGTGGCTATTGAGCTTTCCGTCCCTGATTGAGATACTCAGTATTCAAATATTAAACTGTCACTAACACAAGAAATTAGTGTAAAGAAGCTCATGGCTCATTTGCTTATTGGAAGTTTAACTTTTATTCTTGAAGGGTGGAATGACACACAGTGACTGCATTAGTCCATTCACAGCTTGTTCATGCAACAATGTTATATTACAGTGAATCTCATTGTATCAAACATGGTTAAAACGAAACTTTGTTACAACGAAGTGAAAATTAGTCACAAATCATCATCTATATATCTTCATATATTTTATTTGTTCAGCTCTAATGGATTTTTGATGTAACAAATGAAAACTGCTGGGTTCCAAGGACTTCTGTTATAATGTGAGTTGTCTGTATTGCCAGAAAAAGCTGATAAAAATAAACCTTATCCCTTTGACATTGTCACAAAACACTTACTTGATCATTGTCAATCTCTCTCTTTCTCGTGCCTTCCTCCTGGACAGTTTCACCTTGCTCATCATCTTCTTGGGGCACACCTTTTGGTTTGTCGTCATGTTGCTCACCAAAGGCATAGTCTTCAGTGTTTTCATCTGAGAAACACAAATTAAGTGACTTGCACATTTTTTTTTTTTTTTCAAAATAGATTCTTTTGGTTACAACATAAATAAAATAATAAAATATTTACGTCTTCAAAATAATCTGAGTATTGCAAGGTCTTCCATCTCATCTAGAATACTTCCATTTTCAACTTCCACTGATGGTAAGCACTTTTTTTCTTTTTTTTTGCAAAAGAAAATGGGTAAGCATGATTAGCGGTTAGAATATACTGTAGAAACATTATAAAGTTTGTTTGTTTGTTTGTTTGTTGTTTGTTTTTTTCTTTTTACAATTCAGCTACATTGAGAGGATTTTTTTCTGCCAATTGTGATGTTCTTCTGACAGTGTATGACAAAGCACAGCAACAAACCCACAATAAAACTTTAGGCATCATCTTCCCTACCACTGTTGTCAGCAGGACTCAATTCTAAGAGCATTGAATGTTATCTTCAAACTTATCCAGCCTATCATCATGACAATTTCCCCAGTTTGCATTTTTCTTCTCAAACTTTTCGTTTTTCAATTCCTACAAGCTTTGATCAGCATCTACTTGCATTGTTATAATAATTGCTGACCAAAATTGAAAAATCACCCCTCCAATGCCTACAGGCCCTTACCCGAATCTTCTAGTGGTTGAGTTTGATCCAGTTTTTCAATGTCTTCAAACCTGTAGACTATATCTGGAGGAATAAAAGAACTTGTAATATTAAAAACAAAAATTATACATCATGCTCGAGTAAAAAGAAGAAGACCAACAGTCACATGTATGTACCCATTAGATCATGCATGCTGTAAATAATCCCAGTAGATTTCACCATGGTTAGATTGCTCCTACAGGTATAACTTTGAAGTACATGTACACATTCCATACACAATGTATTTTACCTTGGAATCAGATAAAATATGAAGTTTATAGGTATCAAACTCAGTCCTGACTGATCTGGCAATGCAAGACAAATAAACAAAATCAAAACAAACTTACAGTTGTACAAACTGTGTGAACTCACTGAACATATGCGAATAAAATTTTTCTTGAAATAAGATGATTTCAACACTGTAAACCTCTGCAGTTAAATTCATTCCTATATTACTCTTGGCTGATGAGGTGAGAAAGTCAGAGGAGCACACACATAGCCTTTTAAAGTGAGCTACATACATCAATGCACATGGCAAAAAGCTTCGACGAGAATAACATTTCCCTATCCACATCAAGCAAAAATCAAAGGAAAGAAACACAATGTAGCTTTAAAAAAAAAAAATCAATTTGTACTTACTATCTTGTGCTTTGTCTCCTTTCTGGAAAACCAGAGCTATCTCATCCCCATGACATAGTCTTTGTTTCTGCAAAGTCAAACAATTACAGTGAAGTCAAACTATGGCAAACTGCTACACACATACAACTTGCATCAAAATTTTACTCTTTATAGATAGTAATATGTGTCAAATATCAATCCAAAGAAAGAAGAAGAGGCTAGGAGAGTATGTGTGTATTACAAATTTGTAATGTTCTCCTTATTCATCTTTGGAGATGTAAATCTTTTATCATATATCCCGAGTGGAAAATTGCAGTGGAAGCTGTTTTCTTGTCAACGACACTAAGTCAGTGTAGGATATGCTGAAACACAGACCAGAAGGGAGCCAAAAAAAGAAAAGAAAAAGAAAAGGTGTATCCATCAATCAACGAGACATTTCAAGTCCCTTCTTCTTGTGGAATGAACAGTATTTGTGTAGTTCATCACTTCAGAGAGATAGAATCTAAATGCCCCTATAATGTGACAATGCCTACTTTAGATCTTTGCTTGAAATACATAGTAATACAAATGTGACCCGCTGCAACAAAATGATCCTAAAGTCGGGCGAGGTCGATAATTTGAAAATTGCATGATATAATCCCCTAATCTTTCTGCTTTAAATTGATATATAACACATTTTATAAAAATAATCGGATGCGGAGATATCGATGTTTAAAAGAGAGCATGTCGAGACGTCTGGAAAATCACTGTTTCGAGAAAAGCGCCCTTAAAGTCTTCCTTTTGACGCAATCGCAAACAAGGGACACGCAAGTCAGTTCTCACCTCTGGACAATAGAAGGTAAGCCCTAGCAACCCCCGAAGAGTTCATTCAAGCACATCAGCGTCGGTGGTCTCCTCACCAACCAATCAGGGACCAGGATGTGAGAAGCGGCTGAGCATAGCGCACCCCGCCCGCACGCACCAGTCGACTGGGCAGTGTGCGAGCTTCACGCTTCGGTTAGCAGCAAGCAGCAAACTGACCAATGAGATCACTCTGGTCGTTGTTAGGGGCGGAACCTATCTGTGGCGCTCAATCCAAATTTTCGAACCAGTTTCTGCTTCGCTGAAACGCCCAAAAACATGGCTCAAAAAAACGCTTTTTTTGGTCTTTCCTTTGATCATTTTGCTTCAAAATTTCGACAGATGATAGAAGACATGTTAGACTCCAATAATATATCAAAATCAGAAAATCGTAAGTTTTGACCAATTTTAATGCTCTGACTTCATACTCGATTTTCACGGCTTCAACCGTGCGCGACTTTAGGACCATTTTGTTGTAGCGGGTCACAAATGTAGTACTGATAATCAGTGGGCATTCAAGGCACTATCTATTTAAATATATATGAGGAAGAAAAACAAAAAGAAGAAAAAAAAATCCTGGCATCCTTTTCTCTCCCAACTCTGCATCCAGAGTACCAGATACCTCAAAGAATATTTTAACTTAGACAGTAGATGGAATAGCATCTGAGTCACCTGTCCTTTTCCAACTTTGACACCATTCAGCCAAGTCCCATTTGTGCTATGACAAAGAAAAACACAATAAAATGACAATCAAACCATCGTCAAGAGTACATTCATAAAGATCTTTTTGTTCTTCCCGTGGTAAATGAATTAAACTTTTCTGTTATTTTCAATCAAACAATTTTACCAGTGCAAGGTACCTTGTACTTCTGATCTATTTCCAAAAGCTTTGACTGGCAAACTAATATTGGATTCTTCAAAATGCTTGATTTCTTTAAAATAGCATGTTGACTAGGGGGAAAAGTACATTTTTCTTTGAAAAATGGAGAGAACAACGACAGTGTATCTGAGACTGACATCAGGATCCATACATGTAAGTACTTTGAAATGTACCACAAACACTAAGTACTGTATGTTACATTTACATATTGTACATGGTACAGTGTACTACCTAAAAGTATTCTACTAACCTTGTGTCCTCCAGCCAGACGGTATCATTTTGTCCCTGTTTGTAGAGCCTGCAGTGATTGCCAGATATCACCTTATTATCTGGCATGGACAGATCACAAACTGGTCAGAAAAAAAAAAGAGAAACGAAATAGAGAAAAAAGAGAGACACAACCATGAAATGATTCCAGTATGGCATATCCACACACTGCAGAGACCACACCACTTGTCAGCTTTCAAAGGTACCGTAAGAGCCTTGAACTTAGATTTGACATGATTTCCAATGTCACTGACTTGCTTTGGTAAAGTTGTTGTTTTTTTCTCCATTCATTAATCAACCCTTTTTGCCTTGTCTTGTCTTGTCTTGCCCAAGATGCCCACAATCAATAGGTTGATGATCATGGCACTTGGGATGCAGACCAAGCCTGACCTGTCCTGTGTTGACCTTCAAAGCTGCTATTTACACTGTACAATTTTTTTCCTCTTATTTTAAAAAACAATGCCTAGTGATGGTTTATTAACTGCTGACCCTTGACATATATACAGTATGTCAAGGGTTGGATCAGCCACTTCTTCCTCAGGAAGGCTGTTCCAGTCCTTTACAGTTCTTGGTAGGAAAGATGACCCCCTGTATTGTGTTCTGCAAGTGACAAACTGGAACTGTTTGCTGTGAGAGCGCCGTTGGCGAGGGGGTAGTTGAAGAAGTTTTGACTTGATTATTGGGCAGTGGGCAAGGTCATTGTTGATCCTAAAGAGCATGGAGAGACGTGAGATTTTTCTGCAGTGTTCCAGGTACTGCCAGCCAAGAGGCTTGATCATCTGGCTATCACTTGATGTGTTATGGTACCTGTTCAACACAAAGCGAGCAGCTCGTCTCTGTACAGACTCCAGCTTATTGATGTTTTTCTGAGTAGCGGGATCCCAAACACAGGAGGGATACTCAAGTGCTGGTCTTACAAATGCCTTGTACGCTCATTCCTTGATCTTACTGGAACTTATCTTGAGGTTTCTTCTTGTTCTGTGTTCTGCTTGCTTTGTTGTAGATTTCGTTGATGTTGCTTATGTTCTGCTGGACAGTCACTCCGAGATATTTTGTACTTGTGACCCTGTATATACCCTGAGATATTGTAATTAATGAGGAGTTAAATATATATGTACAATTGTAAATGATCCCCAGCAATTCCCACGAGTAGTTATGCTATGGGTAGGCATATACTCAAGAGTCATTACTTCTTATCTACATTTCTACTGAGAGCATGTTCTAGATCTTGATTGTAAGTTTCAATTGTAATGTAAACAATATCTCATGCATCTTTTGACATGCTGAAATGAAATGTCAAGAGACTGTGGAAGTATGGTATAATGCCAATGGTATGCACAGGTATACATTCGCCAATGTTTTAATTGTATTCAATGAAAGATACAACCATATTTGTGTTCTACTAGACTCTAGATCTAGCTTCTAGCTCTGATTACAAATGTCACTGTCACTGGCACTGTCTGTCGTGTCACTGGTCTATAATTTAGTTGCATGATCACCGACACCGTGTCCGTGGACTGCTGAACGTGTTTAATCATGACTCTTATGATGTACATAGAGATCTAGACCAAACTTAGCCTGACCAGACCGCTGTGCAAAGCACAGCAGTCTGACATGTACTAGTGTTTAAACGTTGTAAACGACCATCGCTTTTGACGGCAAGACCACAAAAAATGTCTTTTATTTTGTTTGATTTTAACAGTAATACCACCCACCTATATCGTATTTTGCTGATGGTTCAGTTGAATTTGGTGTTTTGTTGGTATCCAAACCTTATTGTTGAATTTTTCAGATTAGATTGTGCGATGATTCACAAAATCAACGAACTACCACGAACGCTTAACCCGAGGTACCGTGGTAGCATTTTACGTACGCCCGTGCGTTTCGTGTGTTACGTAAAGCTTGTCGTCTTCCGCGCGTGCTGCTCTCATGGGCAATTGTGCACTTTACGGCCCTATATTATCGGTGTGAGATTTTACCCTAATCGAGCAGTGCATGCGAATTCGAGTACCTATCAGGCACCGCGAGTTCGACAGAGTGTCTTCCGGCACTGTACTGTGTACATATCATGTGTGAGATTTCGCATTGGGATGCAGTGTGTGTGAATGTGCGAACGTGTGTGTGCGTGATGAAAGCACTTACAGTACACCACAGGGTTGCTCTATAATCGCCTTTCACTGCGAGGCGCAGCGTGATCGAGCGCGAGCAGACCCCAGCCAGACAAACAGGATGCTATGCATTGGCACACAACGGAACGCAACGGTAAACTTCCGTGCTTCAATCATGATTTTAAATGAATGAATTCTGCGTTATATCTTAAGCAGGGGATCACTAATTAACCTATTTCAGAGGACATATGTCCACTCGTGGCCTTGGCAAAATTATTCTGTGAAATTATAATAAAAAACCCTCAAAATCTTATCCCAATTCGTCCGTCTGTTAGTGTTCATTTCGTCGAGCCCAACCAGACACCGTGCGAAGTGTGTATAGCTGTGTGTGTGTGTGTGTGTACGGGCAGCCATTACATGGACACACACACACACACACGCGCGCACACACAAACACACGAGCCTCGCCACCTCCCTGGTTCGTGCGATCGCACAGTGTTCGATGTGTCGGCTCCGCAGAAGCGCAGTGAGTGAGGCGGGCTCTTTTAGTGACCCTATCACTTGTCAAACGGCGTTCCATACAGCAAGAAAAGCTCGCCAGCTGCTTAGTGCGTGATGCCTGATGGTTCATGGGATATATCACCTTGGCATACAGCGAATAAGGTACCGATAATATAGGGCCGTAAAGTGCACAATTGCCGGAGAGGGATTGCCATTCAATAACACGCAGAAGATGAGGAGTGAAGCAATACGGACGCTTACCACTTACAGACCTGATTTTAAGGACCGATTTCAGTGGGTTTTTGACATAATTAAAAAAAATACGCATACCGATTATTGAATGATTATCATGGATTACGGGGATTCCTTATATTTTAGTTTTACACGATTAATAAAGATATTCATGAAGGAAACGTACACCCACCGCTGAAAAATAACGTCTGCGAAGGAGTAGACGTGCAGCGGCTGCGTGTAGTTAGACCAAACTATAAAAAAAGCCTACTTGTTTGTAAAGTGCAACATTTTACATTACCAATATTAGACTTTCACATTTGATAAAAAGGGAGTTGTAAATATACTAACGTTAGTAGGTTCTATCACGTGTCTTTTCACATTTTACGCTGCAATACTACTCCAGCATAATTTCACGCGTATGGGACTAGACTAGAGAGACAAAAACAAAGTAGCATCCAAACCTCTTCCCCGACCGATACTGAAGGAGTCCGTTGAGATAGGGATGACAAGGCCATCTGCATCACTTATGCACACTAACTGTGCCCAATTCCCAGGATCTGACATGGCAAGATTTACGTTTTATAATCTGCATGCCATGAACGTCAAGCGAGGCGAGGCGGAGACGGGTCCCGAAACAAGCAGCTAATAGCGAATCTCCCTGTCGGGTAACCCGGTGTGTGTGTACGCGGTGTATAATGTGTATACGTGTATGGGAGGTGTGATAACAAACAGCCGCAAAACATGCACACACATGTCGGTGAGGGATTTGATACTAGTAGTCTACATTTCGCAGACACTTCTTTTGCTATCACAATCTTCTAGTTTTCGCAATAGGCCTATAGTAATTGAGAAAAAAAAAAAAAAAAACATATTCTGTTTTAAAACACTGTGAATTAATACAACGAAGTCCTCGGGACCCAGTTTTCTTTCATTATCAAAATTTCGTTATAACAGAACAAATGAACAATAAAAAACATAGAGCAACATTGTTGCGGCCTGAATTTTTACTTCATTGTAACCAGAATTTCTTTATAACCATGTTCGTTTTTTTTTTTTGTTTTTTTTTTAAACAGGAGTGCACTGTTAAGGTCCAAATAGGCCTGTATTTCATTTTTTTTTTTTTTTTTTGGGGGGGGGGAGGGGCATACCAACCCTGCCCCCCCCCCCCCCCCCCCCACCACCACCACCACCACCACCACCACTCAGGTGGTCATCTGGGTCCCAATTCATGAAAGATGTTAGGATAGCAACTCTTGAAGGCATAGCAAATTCCTGTGGCAACAGCCAATCAGGAAGCTTGATTCCTGTTGTTACCATAACAATTGCCATCCCAGCAAAAGTTGCTCTAAAGCCAGGCTATGGCAACTTTTTGTGAAACAGAGCCCTGTACAGTATACGCATTCCTGATTTTTCGGGAAAGAAGTATATTTTAAGGGCTCAATTTTAGGAGAAAATACCAATAAAAAATTGTTGAAATAGGAGTCTTTCAGACCTTTCAGTAGTTATTCCAAAAATATTTTCATTTGGCATGGTTTTCAATTCTTTTCTAAACAATCAGAATCCTAAACAGTGTTAGTCTCAAACCCCAATAAATTCCCAAACAGGGGTAGTGGGGCTTCTACTGGTGTTTTTCCCCAATTCTCTTGAATGTGTTTACTGTGAATATTTTGCTGCAAAGGGTACCGGGCTGGCCTTCTTTTTGCAGGAGATTTTGCCACATGTGTGCTGCACGTACACCACACTGCTTTATTTGCTAGCTTCCCTTTCCAAAAACCTGTGATAGGAGGTCAAAATCTTACCCATTTCCATCCTTAGAGGGTATCTCTAATAATCTGGAAAGATGGTTGACTGCCTGAAAAGGGGGGGGGGGGTGGGGTGGTATACCAACCTATTCTGGCTTCCAGGACCATCTGCTCTACGAATTTCCTTCCCATAATATTAACACCCCCTAAAGAAGTAGCAGGTTTAGCTGCTTTGTCGTGGGTGACAAACTTTGTCGCGGAGGGCACATTTTGTAAAGGAGTACCAGTTGGAAAAGGGTCTGGAAATCAGACTAATGCCAACCAGGAAGGCGGAAGAAAAATCTCTTTCCATCTCCCTGGTATACTGAAGCCCCCAGTGATATATGGCTGAAATTACTCAAATATGTGTTGATTTGAAAGAATGTAGCCATACACATAGTAAAACATAATGGTGGAAGTTTTAGGAAAATCTGATGATCTGTACAAAAGTTCTGAATTTTTAAAAACTTTTTATGCAGCAATTGCTGGATGAGAAGACTATTACAGTTTGTGATGTCACATACAAAGAATGACATAAAGAAAATAATCAAACATAAAAAAAAAATCAACATATTGTCACTTTTCTAGCATAATAAAGGAGCACTTGACTTGCCTCTTCCAGAAAGCAGGGGGAATAATATCACCCCCCAAAAATAAATGTGTATGTCAGTACTATTACAAGTTGAGGGAATGTGTACTTTTCATAAAAAATGAAAAATTTTGAAATTCTCTTCATGTGTTTCTTATATCATTCTACGTATGTGACATTACAAATTGTAGTACCTGTATTCTTCTAATCCAGCAATGAATCAGATGTACTTTTACTGAAATTCAAACAGAGATTAAACATGCTCGTTAGAATATACTGTACATGGACATCATCATAAAAAGTCTAGAAGGGATTGGCTTCAGGAAGAGGACATTGGTCTTATCTTAGATTAAAGGGATGGTACAGTATTAGTGGAGATGAGAATTTGGCTTTTAACTTTTTGCGAGATACCACGAAAACACTTATGATGTAGTACAGAACATACCATTTTAAGAGGAATTCACAGTTTATTTGATGAAAATCGGGTTTGGAATGACTGAAACATCCAAAAACAAAGTAATCAAAGCGATCATAGTAAATTGTGGGTCCCACACTTTATTAGAATCGCTCTTTTTTGGATATGTCATATCTCAGCCATTTCAAAACCAATTTTCATCAAATAAATGTTGAATTCCTCATACAATTACATGTTCTTTCATATTTCATACGAGGTTTCTCATCATCTAACCGAAAAATGTTAGAAACCTGAAATTCGGTCTCGACCAAAACTATACGGTCCCTTTAAAGACTCCCCTGGAATGTTAAAGAGTAAAAAAGGGATTAGTTGTGTCTATTTAAAGTCTTCATGTCAAGCACATTCGGTACATAACTGGAGGACATCTGTAATCAAGCTTCAAAAGACTCACTGATTAAAAACAATTTTCTGTTTTATTGATCACGAGCTTGACATCAAAATCTTGAGGCCCATAAACCAAGTATAGTATGCATAGAGTGGGAACAGCTCTAGCTTTAAATTTACAACAACAAAAATATCTGGAGTCAGATGTAGGGGACAACATTAGTGTCACAGACATCTGTTGCCCAGAGATTGGTATCAACAGACTTTCACCTCATTGAATACAATACGTCTCACTTTCAGAATGACTGCCTGTGAGTGGTTGAGTGTCGAGGCAAGAAGGCTTATTTGACTGGCAAAAATATCTCCAAAAGAAGGGTCATCGTGCATTAGAATGAGGCCTTACATGAGTCCTGTAAGAAATCTGAACTCAGCACTGTCCTGATAACCCTTCGTGTGCTTTGAGTGCAGATCGGCACAGAAAATGCAACAGTCAACCTTACCTACTATGAAGTCAAATCTATTTGGACTGAAGAAACAGCTGCAAATTAGAGAAATTTTGACTTATGAGGGATTAAAATCAATAGAATACAGACAGAAGAGGACTTGAAAAGACCTTTGACTTATGCGATTATCTGACTTATGCGAGGTTGACTGCACGGGTGACTATATATCGTTGTACACACAGTCCATTACTTCTGGCACCAAGAATTAATGGTTATCAAAAAACTTATCAGGATTTTTTTTTTTTTTTCAGAAATTATCTCACAAATATTGACTGCTTTGGCATTTAAAGCACACCAGTCAGTGTATGTATAGTAGCACCAGTGTTGAAAAAAAAAAAAATCAATGTGCTGTCTGGTAGAATTACTTACTACACCTGTACAGTGTATTTGATCCACAGTGGGTGTCAAATATTCTGTACACGTCACTGCATTTCTTTTCGGAGAAATGATGGAAGAAGTCGGGGAAATGCAATTATCTGTAGAGCTATTGCCACTTGAGGCCATAAAATAACTTCTTTTTTTAACTTTTTTAAAAAAAAACTTTGTTATGACTTTTTACAGGCACTTTCAGCTCTAAGACTCCAAATACAAGATATTCCATCTTTTCACAAAAAGCTTAGAAGTGGGGAGACAGACATACTGTGAAAATCGTTGATAGATCAAAAAAAAACAAACAAACAAACATACAAACTACCATGTACCTGATAAATTATTAATCACCCCTCCCCCAATCATTAATATTTGCATTGCTGACAATAGTGTTAGTATTTCTAGATGTAGAAGTAGCTGTTCTAACGAAAGAAATGGCAGAAATCCATCTCTTGTGCATTACCTAGTCAATAGAGGAATTCCTGGGTGCCCCTCATGATTAAATGTGTATATTCTATATGATTGTGATTCCCCATAGTTCAACCTCTCCTCCCAAGAAATACAAATCAATGGAGTGTTGACTCTTTGTGAAACAGATTTCCACATTGGCACTGGAAGTAACAGGTATCGAGTCAATCACTGTTGAAAACAACATATCTTTAAAAGTCAGTTATAAAACCAGAACGGATGCTGGTGCAAAGTTTTCAAGTCTCTATAAAGAAGAGCAACACTTAAACTCAGTCTGGTTGCACTCAAGCACAGTGACGGCTTTTCAGCCCATCACTTTTGTTAATGTTGTCCAACACCAAAATGACCAGCACATACTGTACTTGAATGCTGGAGTTAGGTACACCGTCTCTCCTAAATCACTTTTGTTCGCAAATTTCTGGAGTAGAAAAAGAGAAGTTGATGAAACTATGCAAAACACTTTTGTTTGTTCAGGAAGTCCTTAGAGATTATACATGAATTCAACATGTTCTGATTTGTCGCGATGCAGTCAAGAGTAAGTTCCACTTGGGAATATCAACATCTCAACGACACACGATGTTCCAGACATCAGAGCATCAAACTCTCTTGATGTGGTTGAAAGACGGCAAATCATCAGAGCACGCCTGCAGTGGATGACGAGGATAACGATGATGATTTTAATGATGTTGATGATGACCGCATCCCATGCTACAGGTTTCATTGTCTTTGCATAGCAACTCTGCAGCATTCCTCCTTGGGTCATAGCCACGATTTGACCGTGTCCATATCAACGTTTCCTCCGCACAGTATCACGGCGACGTTCTTGATCTCCGGCGGCAGCAGCGAGAAGTTCTCACTCATCACCACCGCCACGCCCACTCCGGCCGAGGGCTCTATCCACTGCTTCATGTACTGCCACACCAAACATGTCGCATTCTGTGAGGGAACAAAAAAAAAATTGTAACAAGTTGGTGTTTAAGTGTACATAGTGCTAATGATGCACCTGCTGTCCTTATGAAAGTAAGAGGGGGTGCTCAAATGTGTTGGAGCACTCATATGTAGGGAATATAAAAGAAATGTACAAAATACATTGTACTGCAAAATAAATTGATAAAATATATTGAAACTGAATCATGTATATGTGTTTAAAAAAAAAAAAATAACATGGAGATTTACAGATTTCTGTATAATGCAAATGACACATACCCCATGAGCTTATCTGTCACTGTGCTGGACAAAGATGGCAAGAATGCAAGCCAACTTTTCAGTTTGCTCAAGTTTACCACGAGTGAAGAGTATATCAATGTACCACAACACTGAAAGAGACAGCACTCATAAAACAAATCATTAAACCTATTGCCTATGAGAACATGCTGGATACTGTACACAATCTGTGGGAATTTCCTTTCTTGTAAAGAGGAAGCTGGCAAAAAAAAAAAAGTCCAAGAGGAAAGCATAATGTGTGTATTCTTGTTAAGATTTGATGGATTTATGTGTGCTGTGACATCAAATCCACTTGGAAACAGTTTCCAACTCACTAAAAAGACAGATTCATCTTTCATATAGTACCAGAGAATGAGCAACATGTAAATTACACACAAAATAGTGTGTTAGAATCATTTAACAACTAGGTTGTGAAGTATTTATTGAAACCTTGTGGGATTTGAAATAAGAGAATAAAGGTTTACCTGAAAATGATGTAAATCTACTTGCTGTAGGTTCATCTGAAAGCGCTTGTATGTGCATGTTGTTTGTGTAAGTTTGAGCTTGTGTTTGTGTTTGTGGGTGTATGCGTTCATGTGTGTGTGGATGTCTTGTGAAGGAACAATAAATAGGTTCTGGAATAAAATGTTGCAGCTGTCTGTCCACTCACCACAATCTCTTCCTCAGTCACCGTGAAGACGTCATCAACGTAGTTGGCAATGATTGGCCAAGTGCTCTTCCCGATTGACACCTTGAGGCCGTCCGCTACAGTGTCCACGGGGCCTGGCGGCAGAGGGATGAACTTCTTAGCGTGGAACGACTTGAAGCAGTCGTTGGCATTGGCTGGCTCGGCTGCGTACACTTTGATGCTCGGCTTCTTTGACTGTAGCGATCAGGAGTGACAACACTTGCAAAATTAGACTTGAAGCATTTGCCCCTTTATCATCATTCATTATTCACTGTCTGTCCTATTCACACAAAACAATACTTTGACATATTGGCATTTTCTCAAAGGGCAAGATCACCAAAATATATGCATGGGTTGAATGAAAGCAGCAATATTAGTAGAACACATCAGTAGAAGTTTGGGAAGAATCCGACAATCAGTTCCAGTACAGCCATCACTGGACGAGAAGACTACTGCAGTTTGTGATGTCATGTAAATAAAATGTAAAGACATGGCAAGCAAAACTCAAGACGTAGATTGGTTGCAACTGACCTTGATTGCCGTGGCTATTCCAGCAATCATTCCTCCTCCCCCGACAGGAACCACCACAGCATCCAGGTCAGGGATCTGTGAAAGCAACAGAAAATAGATAACTCCTACACATACTTTATATACAGTAGACCTCGCCTAAGTCGACATCGCATAAGTCGACAACTCGCTTAAGTCGACACAATGAAAAAGTCCCGATTTTTGCCTTTGTTATTCCTTGAAAATTTCCTCGTCTTAGTCGACATTTATAAGTCGACAACTCGCGTAAGTCGACCTGATTTTCAGTGCCAACTGAGCTGAAATACGCATCGCATAAGTCGACAACTCGCTTAAGTCGACACAATAAAAAAGTCCCGATTTTTGCCTTTGTTATTCTTTGAAAATTTCCTCGTCTTAGTCGACATTTATAAGTCGACAACTCGCGAAGTCGACCTGATTTTCAGTGCCAACTGAGCTGAAATACGTGTTAATTCCCTCGTCTAAGTCGACATAATTTTTCGCTCAAAATCTTATCGCCATTCTCTGAAAAAGAATTGTTCTCCCGCTCCGATTCGCTGCGTTTCTACTCGGTAATTCGCTAGTGTACGGCGCGGTAGCGTTCGCGCCATGCGTCCATTGTCTTGTATGCCAGAATATAGAAAGGACATACACTCACATGTAGTACCCAAGACAGTTCACTTTACCCCTTTTCTCCCTCTCGTTTTTCTCAAAACGCACAAATTTTGCACACTTATATGTCCCAGTAGGTATTCATTATCCGAACATAAAATAGGTGTTTTTGTAAATCCGAATATTCTAACGTTGATTATTCCGAAGCGGTATTAAAACCAGGGCCCTTTCTAAAAAGATTTATTACAATGCAACTAATAATGCAACTCAAAAAATCAAATGCAGGTGTATCAAATCACACACAACTTTTGCATCTAAACGCAAGTGCGTTGCTGAAAAGACTTGCGTTTGATAATCATATGAAACTAGAAAATAATTGTTACGAACCTGAAACTCAATTGCGTTTAAATGCAACTCTAAAAATCAAATGCAAGTCCATCAAATCACACGCAACGATGTATTTAAATGCAAGAGCGTTGCAGAGAAGACTTGGGTTTTTGTACGAAACTAGAAACTGCGTTTAAATAAATCTCTATACATCTACGGATGTGCGTTATTGTTGAAAAGACTTGCATTACTTTTTTCATTTCATAAGCAAAATTAAAAATTAAACGCAACTCTGAAAATCAAATGTAAGTCCATCAAATCACATGGCACGCTGAAAAGACTTGCGTTTGACAATCACACGAAACTAGAAAATTGTAGGAAACTTAAACTCAGTTGCGTTTAAACGCAACACTAAAAATCAAATGCAAGTCCATCAAATCGCACGGAACGCTGAAAGACTTGCGTTTGATAATCATACGAAAATTGTAGGGAACTTTTTTTTTTAACTCAAATCGCACGGAACGCTGAAAGACTTGCGTTTGATAATCATACCGAAAATTGTAGGGAACTTTTTTTAACTCAATTGCGTTTAAACGCAACTCTAAAAATCAAATGCAAGTCCATCATATCACACGTAATGCTGTATTTAAACGCAAGTGCGTTGCAGAGAAGACTTGCGGTTTTTGTACGAAACTATAAGAAACTGTGTTTAAACGCATCTCTAAACATCTACGGAAGTGTGTTATTGTTTAAAAGACTTGCATTATTTTTTATTTCGTAAACAAAATTACAAATTAAATGCATCTCTAAAAATCAAATGGAAATCCATCAAATCACACGGAACGCTGAAAGACTTGCGTTTGATAATCACACGATACTAGAAAATTGTAGGGAACTTTTTTTTTTAACTCAATTGCGTTTTAAAAGCAACTCTAACAATCAAATGCAAATCCATCAAATCACGTAATGCTGTATTCAAACGTAAACGGTTTTTGTACGAAACTATAAGAAATTGCGTTTAAACGCATCTCTAAACATCTACGGAAGTGTGTTATTGTTTAAAAGACTTATCGTAAGCAAAATTAAGAATTAAACGCAATTCTGAAAATCAAATACAAGTCCATCAAATCACACGGAACGCTGAAAAGACTTGCGTTTGATAATAACACAAAACTAGAAAATTGTATGAAATTTAAACTCAATTGCGTTTAAACGCAACTCTAAAAATCAAATGCAAGTCCGTCAAATCACAAGCAACGCTGTTTTTAAAACGCAAGAGCGTTGCAGAAAAGACTTGCGGTTCTTGTCCGAAACTACAGAAACTGCGTTTAAACGCATAAAAATGTACGGAAGTGCGTTATTGTTAAAAAGGCTCACATTATTTTTTATTTCGTAACGGAACTTTCGCCGTGACCGAACTTAGTCTCCACTTGCAGGGGAAAGTCATCGCAACATTTACACGTTTCAAACTACCGAAACGCATGCTGCTTCACAAAATGTCAATGAAAAAATGATAACGAATTATTGTTAAAGTTCGCTATGCCGAAGTTTTAAATCTCAGTTCAAAGTTCAATTAGTCCGACAATGGTAAGAGGTTTGTTTTAACGAAGGTTAAAGTAGTCCGAAAGATGTCGTTTTCTTCTTCTTTTTATTTCAGACAGGCCCGCACCGTACAGAGCGGTAATAGGGAGCTTTAGATTTTAGACGCGCGGACGTTCAAAGGGAAAAAAAACATGGTCTAAGCGTGCGCAGTAACTTGACGTGCGCTACTGCGCACGCTCAGACCATGTTTTTTTCCCTTTGAACATCCGCACGTCTAAAATCTAAAGCTCCCTAATGTCGCGAATCGGAGCGCGAGAACAATTCATTTTCAGAGTATGGCAATACAAATTTAAGCAGAACAAATATGGCGACTTAGGGAAGGAAAATCGCACATATTTCAACTCAGTCGGCACTGAAAAATAATCTCGACAGAATCATGCGAAATCACACGCATGTCTTCCCAGCAACGCACTTGAATTTAAATCGCAAAGTTTAAAGCAATTTTGGGGAATTTGCCTTTGATATTTCAAATCAAGTTTAAAACGTTAAGTGTCTAGAAACGGGCCTAGGTTTCCGATCCCGCTCTCTCAAAATCTCTCTAGAGATTTGGGAATTGTACGTTGTCGTTACTAACCCGCGCAAGATTTATGCATGAGCTAAAACATTATTGTTGCTCATGTCAGTAGGCATGTTTTGGCGGCAAAAGGAGTAAGATATGGGTAACGATCCGCATCGTGATCCAAATCTTACTCTGTACAGGGGGAATTAATTTTCATTTATAAGTCGACAGAATGTCGACTTACGCATAAGTCGACAAAATGTCGATTTACGCATAAGTCGACATTCGCGTAAGTCGACGTGTTTTGCTCAGTCCCGATTATGTCGACTTACGCGAGGTTGACTGTATGTCTTCATGTATGCATTGAACAGTAAATTACACTGAATACACATTACTTCTTCTTCTTCTGTTGGGGTACCTTGGTTAATAATCCCAATGCTCTGCTAGCTAGGTAGCTGTGTTTAATATAATAGTGCACAGATTTATTGGTGCTATAGACTGACAAAATAAAAAGACGAAATTTCAAGTGTTCAAACAAAAGCAAGTTGTGTGGATAGTTACCATAATCATTCAGTGGCAAGACAAAGTAGACATGAAACACTATCTTAATTGTTATCTTAAGTTTATCATCAAATATAATTAAACATCTGTATATCTTAGTCATATTTAATCATGCAATGTTATACTTTACACAATAAATGATCTTGCAGCAAATTTAGTTTGTAGATAAGAATATCATTGTAGTATACAGTTGACCACAGTTTTGAAAGAAATGGATTCCAACTTTAAGGGTAAAAGAGGAAAAATGAATGCGTGTCTGACA
This sequence comes from Diadema setosum, assembly GCF_964275005.1. NCBI lineage: Eukaryota > Metazoa > Echinodermata > Echinoidea > Diadematoida > Diadematidae > Diadema > Diadema setosum. The sequence goes on from NC_092688.1 coordinate 9,136,761, forward strand.
ATGGGGAATTATCAGGCTGACAAGAAACAAGGGTCGTTGACACCCAATGGGAAATGTACAAGTAAATAAACCTGTCACCTGTTCAAGAAGCTCCAGGCCTATGGTGCCCTGGCCAGAAATAACATCATAGGTCTGTGACGGAGAGAAGAAGTGAGCTCCGGTTTCCTCTACCACCCGCTTGCCAAACTCCTCTCGGGACTGCATGAGAGATCAGAATCCATTAAAAAAGAAAGCCTGTTACATACATGGCAACCCCATCACAGAATTCTTGCAACATGCTCTAAACAATGTCATGGTAGGGCTATCAAATCAAATGTGGATTGATGTAATTGACTTGTATTCAACAACAACAGCAAAAAAATTGATTATCCTTACCCTTGTAATGGAATTTTAGGGTGAATCAATGAGACACAAACCTCTTCAGTTGGCTCGCACATCACCACTCCAGCGCCGTACCCCAAGACAGCATTCCTCTTGCAGAGCGGTGCCGTGGTTGGCATGACGATGAAGGCCTCGATCCCGTTCAGCTTGGCGGCGTAGGCTAGCGCCTGCCCAAAATTCCCTGAGCTGTGCGTGACCACTTTGATTTCTTCTTCAGGACGAGATTCCTTCAGCTTCACAACCGCATTCAGAGCTCCGCGAATCTTCAAAGCGCAAATGCACACACAAAAGAATTACAATTCAGCATGAACATGCGCATTTCACTCACTTATTGTGACTGCTCTACGAAATCTTCCCCTCCTACATACACATTTGTGTAGGTATTGCGGCATCTGCTGTGATATCTGACCCCTACACACAATTTTAACTCAAACCTTGTGGAATATGTCATGTCATAACAAGTGCACTCTTTGACAGTTGTACACAGGTTTATCAACATCACTATACAAAGGGAATCCTTTTCTCTGCCTTTTACTTTGGCTGGCTTGAAATAGTATTGCATTTTCATGAAAGGATCATTTTCTCAATACTTACACGTACAAACCTGATCTATTTCACAGATCTCAGCTTTCATCCATCCAGTGACCATGATTCATTTAGAAGTACTTCATAGACATTTTGATGAACGTGCTATTATGCCAGCTATAGCAGTAGTTGAAATGATTAAAAAACCACTGAAAATAAGGAATCATTGTGATAAAGTACTTCACAAAAATGTTGCTCTCTATAGAATGTGGCTGCCTTTGAATATTACAACAACAAAAAAGAGAAGAAAAATTATGTCTCATGTGATTAATGGTTTCATTTCTAACAATATCTGTTTTACCATTCATAACTTTCAAGTTAATGTTTTACAATGGTTTATAATCCACACTGCTGGAGATTACATGATAAAAAGCCGATACAAAAAAGCATGATATCATTAGTATTTAACCCTATTCTAACTGGGCTATTTGAGACCAAGTTTTTACTGGGGGGGGGGGTCAATTTGACCCCCCCTTCAGATCTCGGCCGCCGATCGCGCGATCGCCGCATAATTTTGCCTGAACATAGAGCCGGATGTCAACTACAAGGTTACATGGTCATACAAAAGAAAAATTTTGATTTTCTATTTTAAGTAAATTAATTATGAAAATTTATGCATGAAATCATATTTTCACCTAGAACTCCATTAAAAAAACTGAATGATTGCTAAATTTTTGTGTCAGTTCCTCAAGACACATTGAACAATTTTCTTGTAAAAAAATAGCACAATCAAAATCAGTTTCGTTTGTGTTTTATTGTTTTGTTAATTTCTTATGTATTTCATTGTTTTTTTACCTTTTGTTTTCTATAATTTTTTGGCCAAAATTTGTTGCAGGCACTTTTTCAAGCTTATCTACATTAAAATTGATTAATTTCAATGGTTAAAAGTTGAAATAATCTAATTTATATCAATTTAACCAAAAAACACAATTTGCATTGGATTTGCACACGATATCATGAATTTGAGCCATTTTCGGGTTGACATGCATACGTAAAACACTATGTAACTTCAGAACCGTGTACCCGGACATCACAAATTTGGTCTCAAAATATGCGGGAGACTTCAAAGAAAAAAGTCATGAAACGACGCGGCAAAATCTTTGCGCGTTGCGGAATCGCGGCGCGAAATGTCGAGGGGGGAGGGGGGTCAAATTGACCCCCCAGTTAGAATAGGGTTAAGGACATGAGTCAGTAGGGCTGGTCTACTCGTGGAAAATATTCATATGAAACTGAAGCTTATAAACAAAAACTCTCACATACAAAGAAAACAATGAAAGTAAATACCGTATGTCCCAAAAAAATTACAACGGGACCCTCAGCAGTGATAAAAATAGTATTAAAAATAGTGAATCAATCCAAATACAAATTCAGGGTACGAAACTATAACTCATTGCCCACATCTTACAGAAAACCCCATTTGATTTGCTTCAGTGGTCAAAGAAAAATGGGGAATTTTGTAGAGGATGTCAAGAATCTCTTCCTCCAAGTTCTGTCTGTTGTTTTCACACAAAGCATCGAAGTGCTAAACTTGGAAGAATCACACTCACCACATGCTTTACAACATTCCACATTTCTCTGTGACCGCTTGACCAAATTGAATGGGGTTTTCTGCAAAATAGAACTAAAATGTTATATTTTAAGACCCTGAAGTAGCATTTAGACAGTTTTATCATATTGGGTGTTATCAATGCGAACATTTGTTTGTAATTTTTTTTGGGGGGACATACTGTATATAAATGTGACGCCTGGTTGAGGGACAGATTACACTTGCCACTTGCCACATGAAAGTCTGGGCAACAATTGAATATCATACAGATATTACCTCTTTAGAGGTGTAATTTAGACATTCCAGAAGAAATTATATTTTCCCCAAGAGACTACTGTTTATACTTTCCTGAAGCATGCAGTGCTGAGGGATAGTATTGTCTTGGGAGAGGACTGTCAGCATTATTGTATAACAATGGTACAATAGACAAGGCAATATTTGTGATATTGCATGGTCTATATACATACACATCATTCTATTCTGCCTCTGTCAGCAGCCAATGAAATTCTGGAATCATGCCATTTTACCCGACGTGACGACACTGCACGCAACATAATGAATTTGATCGTCACTGCATTTAACAGTCAAGTGACTGCATGCATAACAAGTACCTATACGTAGACCATTCAATATGACTTCTTACCTTAAAGGACCCGGTCTTCTGTAGCAACTCACACTTGAAGAACAGCTTCCTGCCCTGGGCCCGACTGTCCAGCATCCCGCACGTCATGACCGGGGTCATGTGAATGTGACCTTTGACCCTGAGGGCAGCTTCTTCTATAGATTCTAGTGTTACTGCTTGCATGATCCTGGCACGTGTTTGCTTCTGGAAGTGAAAAATAAAAATGGGTGGAAAATGTCACTTGTTTGGGCAGTTCTGTGTCAGTTAAAAATTTGAGTGACACACACATGTACACTGTGTACATGTGTGTGTTGGGGGAGGGGTAGGGATCACCCATGCTCAAGGATTAGATGAGAAATAATGTACTTCAAACACGAACATATTTTTTTATATACCTGTTAAGCATAAAAAGGCAGTTTTTCAACACATTCTCTCTTATTAGAAGAAAATAATACATCACTGAGGTGTTAGTCTGACTTCTTTTTCTCTATGGAAAGTGCATGTATGCATGTGTGAATCTGATGTAAAGGCATAAACCCTGGCTTAATGAACACAACATATTACTTTTACAGTGCTAAATGTTGCATGGACCTGCATGCATTGTATGCTATTTCATTATAGCAGTAGAGCGCACTGACATATAAATCAAACACAGTGCGTGCAATACTACAAAGAAAACAATCAAATACACATTCTTCTTGCAGGATTTACATACATGCAAGCACATGGCATGCATGTATGTCAATGGCAATTAATCAATGGAAAACAAAAACAAACCTATGCAAAGTACAACATGTACGTGCACCGCCACGGGACACTAGTCTCACACAGTAACAAAGAAGCACACCACTGCAAAGAAGCTCCCACTATTAATGCACACTCAATGGACAAAATGGTCAAACCTGCTCCAGGGCAGTGGACTTTGGACCCCAAAGGATTTTAGGGTGCTTAAAGGAACAGCAGGGGTTTGGCTCATCCAGATTTAGTATGTGCTGTGATATGGGTGTTCCCCCGTGCTGCAGGTATTTCAATAACTTTTGACATATAATCAGAGAGGGGTTGCTGGGTGTATGGTAAAGGTCCAGTTTACCTTTTGGAGCTGTGATTTAAACATTTTGTCAAGATATCATATTTGATGCATATGTGTAGGTCTGTTGTATCACAAAACATTCTACCATATAAAATTTTTGCAATAAAGCATAAAATAAAAGGAGATATCAATATTTTCTTAATAAAACTGTAACTGTATACGATTTAGTCTGGAAACACTTTTTTTACAACTATGAATACAGGACACCACAGTTTTCATAAAGGGAATTCTAGGGCATTTTATGCAGAGCTGAGGACTTACCCATCAAAACAAGGGAGCTTTCAAAGGGCAATCGGGGGGGGGGGGGGGGGGCACTTGTGCATTACGTGCATCTCAAGGGGCAAAAGTACTTTGTAATTCTAAAATCAGGAAGATTTTTTTTGAATCCTGTTATCGGGACATACAGAGATATTTGAGTTTTCAGGAAGCTGCCTGCACAATCAGGGAGACTTAGCAGCTGTTTTTATACGTGATAGACCTTTAACAATGCTTCTATATGTTTCATAACAACATTACACCAAGCCCTTGGGGGAAACAAAAACAAAAACAAAATCAAAATAAATACCAAACTGCTGAAAGTGAAGTTGAATATGGATCTCAAAAGAAGATTTTGCACAATTTGAAACTTTGCAAAGATACTTTGAAATGCTATTTAAACAACCACTGGGCCCTTCAATTCTACCAAAGGAGTACATGTGCCCTTTAAGGAGTCTATGATAATTCACCAAATGAGTGGGCGCAGAAGATAACTGACGTTTGAGTCCAAAGGTCAAACTTACTGACAATATGCCATCAACTGTCTTCATACACCAATGAGCACCAAATTAAAGTAAATCCTCTGTACGAGGGTGACATTTTATTCCTGGGCACCAACGTCTATAATTAGGCTATTAAAGGACGGAGTGGGTTAGGGATCTCCTTAATGGTAACCCTTTGCCAATGGAAACCAGATGGAACATTTATTACCCCTGTGGACAATAACAAGATCCAAGAACCAAAGGGTTATAAGGTCCTGCAAAAAGGTGATTAGGGTTAACAAAATTCTGGGTGTCGCCAATACCCTGGTGCCTGTCACGGTGAGCATTACTTTAGATGCATTATGGGATAGCTCTGGGGACAAACTTGCAACCGGTTTTTGGCTGCATGTGCACTCAGGTCATGTGCCATCTTAATCCAGGGGTAGGTATAGTTGAAGATTTCTTTGCTTTCAATCATGTGACCAGCACATTGAAGCCTTGCATTAGCGAACCATACCTCTAGTGACCGCAAATCAGTAAAATTTAGATGTTTTACACACTTTTTTTATGCCTCCGCCACAAAGTGTCGCCGGAGGCATTATGTTTTCGGTTTGTCCGTCCTTCTGTCCGTCCGTCCTTCCATTCGTCCGTCCTTCCTTCTGTCCGTAATCAATTTTGTGGACAGCATAACTAAAAAAATGTTAGAGGTATCCTAATGAAACTTGACATGTATATGTATGAGTGGGCAAAGTTGTGCCTATCAACTTTTGGGTGCACATGCTCAAGGTCAAAGGTCAAGGTCAAGGTCAAATGTTCAAAATTTCACTATTTCTCCCATATCTTTGCAATGCCTGAAAGTATTTTCTTGACACTTAGTGTATACATGTACTACCAAATGAAGATTCTCCATCTGAGACAGTTTGGGGTCATGAGGTCAAAGGTCAAAAGGTCAAGTGAAAATGTCAAAATTTCACTTTTTTTCTCCATATCTCACAAATGGTTCAAGGCATCTCCATGGAACTTTTACATTTGCCTGTACATACTGGCAGTGATTATCAAGGGAATTTGGGGGTCATGGGTCAAAGGTGGGGGGGGGGTCAAAGTTCAAGAAGTTTAAGAAGGTACTATTTCCCTCATATTAATGCAATGCCTGCAGGATTATTCTTGAAACTTAATACATACATGTATTACCCAATATATATTCTTTGGGAAGTTTCTTGCCATAAGGTCAAAGGTTAAAAGGTCAGAGGTGATGTGAAAGTGCTAAAATTCACTTCTTCCTCCATGTCTTGGTAATGACTCAAGGTATCATGTAACTTACAACTCTGTAGTACATATCTATGCATGTTCTACTTGACAGTGATTCTCTTGGGAATTATAGGGTCAAAGGTCAAAGGCCAGTTCAAAATGCTAAAATTTTACTATTTAAATCTGAAGTTACACTTTTTCTCCATATCTTTAAAAATTATTCACTGCATAAGATTATAAAAGGGTAAAAAAATCAAGTAAAAATCCTCACATACCCAAATATTTGCACTCTTAGACAATATAACCATTCATCCAATTAAACCTAGTTCAATGAAAGTGAACATTTAACACAGTTGTGACAACCTGTCATTTTGATATTTTGCCAATTATGTGAAGCCGGTGATAAGCACAATCAGGGTATGCAATCATGACTTTCTCACTTAAAAAAATTGTAACTTCTAAAAGAATGCACCAACTGACTTAAAAATTCACATGCAGCATGCTAAGACATCAGTAATCACATGTGGTAAGACTATAACTAATTTCTTCTCATTTACTGTTAATTATTAAAGATTAATTACCAAAAAGTCCCCCAAAACCCACGTAATGCGTCAAAAAAAAAGAGTTTTACAACTTACGTAAAATCAAGATTTGAGGTCCATATTTTAAGTCTACCCCTATGTGTTTGGTATCAAATTAATGGATTTTTTCCTGGCATTGCTTGCATGCAATAAAAAACAGTGGTTCTTTCAGCTGGAGAAAGTTATAAGGTCTGAAGTCCCATCCTGGTAGGAGTGTAATGCTGGCTTATTTTTGTGACATTGTGACCTTTTAACCCACGCTGTACAGCTATACATGGAGAAACAGCTTATTTTTCTGCTTTTCCTGAGAGTACTGAAGACACACTACAATATGGCGCCCTGTTTGCCAATAAATGTTCAGCCAGTTTGAGTTTTGAGCCATTTTCAAATGCTGAGTAAAATAAGTGCAGCCGTTTTTCAGTATTTTCAGTGAGGTATATCCTAATTTGACTACTTTAAAGAATCTTTTCCCCTTGTTGAATATCCTTGTTTTTTTAACCATGAATTGTACATACGTAGAAATCTATTGTGTGAAAATTTTAGCAAATTTGAGCAATAGGAACTTATTTTTTTATATTTTTACAAATTGCTGAGCATAAAAAAAGTGTGATACACGCCCATGTTATACTGCATGAAGGTCATATGATAAGTGTTCAGTGTTCATATTTCAATGCTTGTTCAATTTCTAAAGATATCATAAGCAAAAACATAGTATTTTGGCTTAATATGTCATTGTTTGAGTGCCACAGCTTGGATATCAACTCAAGTCATCATAAATCTCACATTCATTCTTCTATCTGTGTTTACAAATATGAGAATTGATCCAAACACTGTGCGCACATTCAAGGTCAAACTGTACAGATAATTTTTTAATGAAAAATATAATATCTTCCAAAGTACAAGCCCTAATTTCATAAAAATTTGTAATAATGGCCACTATATGTCTGTTACCTATTCCTGAAAGTTTCACCTCTTCACTCTTTGGCAAAAGTGAAATATGATAAGATATGTAAAAGTGGTTTTATTTGAATTCAAAATAATGCCTACAAAATTGATCATCCATTTCGAGAAGTGAAAATATGAAATTCATTCATATTTTGTGACATGTCATGGCTATGTACTGGTGGTGAATGAAAGGGATATTTATCAGGAATATCTAACAGGCAATATCAGATGAAAAAAACATTCTCCTTTTTTTTAATGCATTTTTCCAATATATTAGTCATTTCAATGTAATTCGACACCCCTAATTTAAATGCTAATTTATGCGCAGTTTAATGCAAAATTTTGACTCTTTCTTTACATGAAATGAAAATTTGAACACTCAGCTACAACAAACAACAAAAAAGCATTTTCACCAAGTTTTTTCATTTTTGCCCTGTTACACAATTGCATACCCTGATTGTGCTATTGACCAGCTGTCATCACACATTATGAAGACATTGTGCTCTAGACCTATTAGGAGAAACATGCATTATAGCGACATTTCTAGTTTAGCTTATTTATAACCGAAGGAAAAAAGCAGCAACCAAAGAAAAGCACACAAAAATTGCACTGAATTGCATGGGAACTGAGACACGTGCAAGACAACTAGAAGCCACACCAGATGCTCCTGAGGAATCCCAAAGTGTATACCTGTGACAGGGCTCTGCAGCGTGCGCAGAAAGGTTTTCGTGCATTGGTGATACCAAAAACTGGAGCACAATTATCTGTCACTTGCTCATTATTCAGGATCTCTACATTGCAAATTTCATACATGTATGGTACTCTCATGATATATGGCTCTCAGAAATCATACACTGTGCATTTAATGAGTGACCAAATGTGACCCTGCACCACAAAATCAACAAAAAGCCGCCAGACATGGATTTCTAGTTTAGGGCAGATTCTGAAAGAGCAGACTTTAAGCCTAAAAAGACTGAGGGGGGGGGGGGGGCATCATGCCCCCCCCCCCCCTCGGAAATTTGCAAATACATTTACAAATGCATATAACATCTTTTACAACATCTGCCTCTGATCTGCATTACCTTTTCGTACACGTGGCTACCCTGGTGCTCTGATTTAAGAGGCAAGCGGATGTAAATTCGGCTCTCTATGTGGAGCGGGATTCCAGCTGACCACATATCCCGGATCTTAAGGCTGATGTTCTTGCGCTTGTGGTGAGAGTGTGGTGGGCACTGCAAAAAATGGCATTCAGGAAAACAAGTCACTAACATCATACACTCATTAGAGTTGTCGGTTATAGGCTATTGCCATTTTTGTTCTAATAGGGGTTTTTCCTATACTCACTCAGACATATCAAGACAATGTCCAAAATTGGGATGAATGGAAATAAATCAAACAACTACACCCTTTTTTCTCTCAAGATTGTTTTGAAGACATCTCACTGTGATATTAAACTATAGAAAGAGGAATGTCAGCAAATAATTATACAGATCAGCAAACACTAAACAGAGTAAGGCTTAATATATCAAGGACAAGCACAGAGACATATTTGAACTAATGATGATCTACACTGATTGACCGGCACTTGCTGGACAATCTGAAACATACCGACCTGGAACTTCTGAAAGCGGATGATTTCTTTCATTTCGATCTTTGCCTGGCATCCTTGCTTGATGGATATCTGGCGTTTCCTCTTCTTTTTATTGGGATTATCGCTCTTCTGCAGAGGAGAATGTCAAGATGATGGCAGGGAGTGTAAACGCAAGATAATAACAAAACACAAGCTGTGTCCATTCCCATGATTTGATATATATCCCGCATTCACACTAGTTCCCACTTTGCAGGGAAAGTCCAGCGTGGCAGGACTTTCCCTTCCAAAGCCAGTGTGGATGCTCACTGGGACTTTTCCCTCCGTCCCCACTAAGCAAGTCGGGGACAAAATTTGGAGAGGAGAGTGACCTTGGGCCACAATTGATAGCACCCAGCTGTATTCATCAAGTGTGCCCATGTCTGAAGTCTGGTTTCACACGGCAGGGCTCACCCCATGCCCCAATTGCACCCATGGCTCGGGGGCAGTCCAGATAGTAGTGTGGATGATCAGTCATAAAAAGGGGAGGATCTCTGATGACTGTCCCAGTGATGCAGGGTCTAGTGTGAACACAAGTATGATGATATCCAGTGCTATAGACATTCCAATGATTTTGACCACTTAATTCAAGCATAATCAGTTTAACTCTTTATGTGCCACGTTCGCACGTCCGACTCAGTTGACGGCGTGCCAACTTTGCATATTCCGCTCAAACGCACAAAAACGCCCAAACCGATCAATAAATCGCCTAATGCCACAGTACGATGAAAGCGTTTCTGGGTATTTCATTCCTCCTGTCTATAGCTTGCATTTTATGTGGTGATTGACTAACAAGCAGTCTTTCCTACTGGATTTCCGTGCAAACTCTAAGTTTCTGTCACTGCTTTGTGTGCAAAAGTCATACATTTACAGTAATGCAGCTACTGGGCATTCGAAAGAAAAGCAATTATAGATTTGTTATATAATTGATATCAATGCATCAAAGCTTGGCATTTTCTCTACAACTTTGCTCACTTCGTCTACAATTTAACAGAAATCTATAAAAGTTATAAAGATTTGAAGAACAGAATGTTTTCTCAATGCATGACTACGTTGGTGTCTCAGAATAGTGTGGCACATGGGGGGGGGGGTTCCACCATGGCACATAAAGAGTTAAAAGTCTGACTTCTTTGAGACTCAGCACCAATTCACACTATCACAGTACTCTTTGGTAATACTACCTCCAGCTAAATGCCTTTGAATTCTTCTAGGTATGGTAAAACAGAATGATCACATTCAACAGCCTACATTTGATTGTTCTAGGCGCACCATGCTTGAAATCACACCTTGAAACCAAGACAATACTGGTAAATAGTTTGCTGTTGTAGAGATGTGCATACAAATGTCACAGTTTTCTTCAACTCAGAGTGTGATGTAATCGTTTTTGAACATCAACCCCCGTTACAAGCTTTGCAAAAACAAAATCTAAAATCGCATATCAGAAATGATGTAAAAAACTTGTTTCCAATTAATATAGACAGGAAGATATGTAAAGTCTGAGATATTAGGTGATACTATCACGTGTGTCCAAATTACAGTGTAATGTTTGGTCACACGTATCAAACTTTGCTTGCTAACGAATCAATACCTGATCCCTTAATCAGGACAGGTGCTCCAATCAGAGAACAGTCCTCCACACAGTCATCTCCATTAAAGACATTATTTACCATTTGCAGATGAAACAAAAACCCAACTTTTGTGCTTCAAAATAGTTCTAAAATGCGAGTTAGGGATAGAAACAACCAATGTAAAAATGTTGTCAGTACAATAAAAATATATACAAATGTGAACAATAGTCATGATAAAACTGTTTCTAGAATAAACTGTCTAAAGTTATGGTTTATTGAGAAAAATAGTGATATCTCCTTTATGTTTTAGGCGTTATTGCAAAATTGTTTAATATACAATAGAATGTCTCGTGATACAACTGACCTAAAACATTTGCATCAAATGTGTTTACTCGAACACTTTTTAAATCACGGCTCCCAGTGGTAAACAGTACTTTTAAGGTGTGGCATCTGTACAACATTTAGTCTGATACTAAGTACTCATCCTGACTGTATGCATGCACACCAAACAGCTTCCTTCCTCCCAAAAGACTCACTCTCAATCTCTCCTCCTCCCTCTCCCGCTCTCTCTGCTTCCTGGCCTTGTGCCTGTCACGACCAAACCGGCAGTTGCGGGTGTACTGTCCACACACTAGAAAGGGCACCCCATCGTACGGGATCACGGCGTCTCTAATGTCCTTGAATCGAATCTTCAGTGCTTTCATGTCTGCCAGCCCAATAGTCATATGAAATGCAAGAAGTCATTGATAAAAATGCAGAAAGTCATATAAGAAGAGGCATGATACTGTGAATGTGTGTGTTCACCATGGAAAGCAGATTTGATAGTAAATACAGTATGTCCCCTAAAAAATTACAATTGGATTTTTGCATTGAAAACCTCCAATACAATTACTGTCTAATTGCTACTTCAGGGTTTTAAAATGCAACAACCTTGCTCTATTTTGCAGAAAACCCCATTCAATTTGGTTAAGTGGTCACAGAAGAAATGTGGATTATTGTAAAGCATATCATGTGTCTTATTCTGCCAGATTTAACACTTGGATGGTTTTGGAGCAGCATATTAATGTGTGAACACATTGGGCAGAACTTGGAGGGAAGAGATTCCCGACATGCTTTACAAAACTCCTCATTTCTCTTTGACCACCGAAGCAAATCGGATGGGGTTCTCTGTAAAATGTGGGCAATGAGTTATAGTTTTAAAGCCTGAAATTGTATTTGGATTGATACACTATTTCTAAAGTTATTATTGCGGAGTGTCCCGTTGTATTTTTTGGGGGGGGACATATGATACAAGAATTAAACTTTATCAGCAATCACTCTTGTGAAAGTGTGGGCCTGAAATGGCTAGGATTGTCAATTTTGGAAAGTTCTTGGCACGAGCCACTGAAAAATGACTTGCATGGTATCAAGAAAAGTGACTGAGAGTCATGAGCTGCGGTGATTTGCCGTACACCACTTACATTTCTAGCTGGTCCTTAATTATGATCTGCTCACAAGTTGCCTGATTTGAGTCACACACAGAATGCTCACCTTAATAACCAATCAGAATGAGCTAATCAAAACACAAGAACAAGCAAACCAGCATTCTCACTGTCATACAAAAACAACAATCACATGCTTACTGGTATGTTTGCCTTTTGTGGTGTCTTGTATGCCATTAAAGATGCTTTCTCAGAACGACAAATAACCAAGAGATAACTTTTGTTTCATCACTGTGCCATTCCAAAGGAAATGAGAATATAAAAGGAGAGAAGCTTTCTGACAATGACCATCTCAACTATGCAACCACAACAGCAGAGACTCAGACAGGGGGATTTGCAAGTCTTTAATACCACCTACCAGTTTGAATGACCTGCTGCATTTTCAGCTGCCCAAAGTCTTTGGTTCTCTTCTCGACGACGTAGGTGTGCCCTGTGTGTCTCTCGAAGCTCTCGCGCACCCTCTCCGCATCCTCCAGCGTGTAGACCCACCCCTTCAGCTGGTCGTCGGAGATGGCGTTCCAGATGGATGACCAGTGAGGGGGCTGCAGGACGGCATTCATTGCGATGGTGGAGTGGTCTTCCTCGTCATCAACGTCAGCCTGGAGTGCGTGAGCATAGTCCACCTGGGGGAGGGAAAAGTGAGAGAGATCAGCTTGAGACATTTCTTATAAATTTTGATGTGATGATAGTGAAAGGAATGGAATCCAAGAATTCTTCTCAGCCTCAGCAGCAAAGAGCTCTCTGGCTTTACTATTAACATAGGCTGTGTCTGACTGTCAAAACAGTAACAACACTTTCACTTTTACAACTGTTGTAATGTGCATTTAACTAAAAGTGTGCAAATTTTCCACCATACTCATACTGTACGAGCTGAAATTTTCGCGTACAGATATTTTCGCGAATTGCTACTAGGAGAATATTTTCACGTGTTGTTAATTTCCAGTTGCCAGGTCTAACTGTGCTTATCTGTTCGCACGTTGTTATTTTCGCGGTTCAAAGGCGATTCACAAAATTCGCGAAAATAAAACCACCGCGAAAATTTCAGCTCTTACAGTATTGCTACAACTGACTGACTACTGAGTAAAGCTTGTGACTGGTTTTATTGGTAGAAAGCAGTTAAACAGCAAGGGATTCAAATGAGCTAAGTCAACAGAACAGAATAACCAGATGTGAAAAATGATTTGTTAGGCTCAATGATTAATTTTTGGACATCATGTGAACTGAAGAGACTGATCACTTTAAGGTGATCTTGATGACCTTTACTGTGACCTGTACTGACCTCTGCAACTGTGTGTCCAGAGTGGCTGCCAGCCGGCGGCAGCACCACGTAAATCCGCCTCTCCTGCAGCATCTTTTGCCGTTCACTGAGTTTCTTTCGCAGCTCGGCTGACGTAGTATTTCGACAGTATGTCGTATCAGCCTCCACCTGCAAAGGGACACAATTCACATTGGATCTAGACAGAAAAAATCATCTTGATATACTATGTTGCTTTGCATGAAACTGAAAAAAAAAAATCAGATGAGTATTTATACACTGGAAACTTTGGGGGAAAAAAAACTCAAACACAAAACATTATGAAATGTTAAAGGACAAGTTCACCTTCATTAACATAAGGATTGAGAGAATGCAGCAATATTAGTAGAATACATCGGTGAAAGTTTGAGGAAAATTGGACAATCGATGCAAAAGTTATGAATTTTTTAAACTTTTGTGTTGGAATCGCTGGATGAGGAGACTACTAAGGCTCGTGATGTCATATGAGTACAACAGTATAAAGAAAATGTAAAGAAAATTCAACATATTTTCACTTTTTTCGCATAATAAAAGAGCACTTGACTTGCCTCTTTCTAAAGGCAATGGGAATAATATTACCCATAACATATGTCAGTAACGAGTCAAGGGAATGTGTACTTTTTTCAAAAGATGAAATTTTGTGAAATTCTCTTTATATTTTCCTTATATTGTTGTACGCATGTGACATCATACATTGCAGTAGTCTTCTCATCCAGCGGTGACAGCACAAAAACTTCAAAAATTCATAACTTTTGAACGGATTGTCTTATTTTCCTCAAACTTTCAATGATGTGTTCTACTAATATTGCTACATTCTCTCAATCCTTATGTTAATGAAGGTGAACTTGTCCTTTAAAGGCTAGAGAGTAAGACAAATTAGCAACTTCATGTGACAATGGTGTTTGGCAGCTCCATCTGGTTTAACCTGGTCACTGGCAATGAAAACACAATGTATACTAATATACAATTACATCTATGAATATAAACATTATTCCATTCATAGACTTAAGCTCAATTCAAAGAAAAATGCATACAATATCATAACAAGAACGTCTTGATACTAGGATAGTCACTAATCATTACTTGGTTCTTCATATGAATACAAAATAATGACGGAGAGAAAGAAGGAATTGAGAAAGAAAGTAAAATATCAACAGGGAATTGATCATTGCTTCAACACCACAGCCTTTAGAAAATCAGTAAATAATGTGATTCACCAAACCAAAAATATTTGTGTGCATTTCATAGACTTCAAAGGAGATTACTGACTAGATAAGAAGGATGTTGAGCGAAAGATTACCGGGTATTCGGGAAACTTGAGGACTTCAAAGAGAGAGATTTGTGCTCCGCAGTTCACTTTTTTGGTGCTTTGTGTCAGAACTCGTCGCTTGATATCTTCATCATCCTATGAGGAGGAGGCATAGAAGAATGTTTATTTCAATGGGTCCGTCAAATTTTGAAATAGGGCAAGTCCAAGATAACGCGTGCATTACGTATGGGACATTTGGAGACTTTTATGACCTGAAAAATAGTGTTAATGGAATTTGATCATATTGAACTTCATCATGGCGATTGATATCTAGAAGAAGTATAATCATGTAAAAAATTGAGAAAAATGACCTTGACAATTATATTCTAGAAGAGAAAATATGTGCCATTACGTATGGGACCAGAAAAATTTTGTTTTTTTGAACATTTTTTTCAACCTCAAAACTCTCTGAAAGTATTTCATTCTATAACTTGTAACTCACTGTGATGAAAGTCACAACACTCAAGATTATCACAGGTAAGTTTCATGCCATTATGCAAAAAGCTCTAATTACAGGTTCTAACTAGAAATGTCGCTACAGCGACTGGTTATACCCCCGCCAAACAACATTTCATAAGCTTTGGTCAAAACAACATTTCATAAGCTTTGGTCAAAAAACTGAGGAAGTAGTTAAACCCGCAAGATCTTTCCTTGATCTTCTGCCATTAATATGCCGTTACCATGGCAAAATACTTTCGCGTACTGTCGAAAAATGCGTCTTGCACATCTACAACCAAAGGCACACATCTGTACCAAGTTTCATGGAAATTGGGCAAAAACTGAGGAAGTAGTTTGCAACACACAATTTTCCATCATTTTGGCTCATAATATGTGAGCTGTTACCATGGCAACATACTTTTTGTCACTGTCAAGAAATGTGTCATGCTGACCTATATCCTAAGACAAACATTCAATATGAATTCCATGAGAATTGGAAGAACACTGATGAAGCAGTTTTGCCATGAAGCATTTTGCCATATATTTTACCAATAACACGCCGTTACCATGGCAACGCACTTTTTGCCACTGCGGAAATATGTGTCTTGCACATTAACATATTCAGATGAACATCTGTACCTAATTTCATAAAAATTGATCAAAAACTGTGGGAGGAGTTCGCGACACAAGATTTGTACCCATTTTTGCCCATAATATGCCGTTACCATGGCAACATACTTTTGGGTACTGTCAAAAAATACGTCTTGCACATCTACAACCCAAGGCACACATCTGTGCCAAGTTTTATGGGAATCGGTTGAAAACTGAGGAAGAAGTTCGCGACGCAAGATTTGCAACGGACCGACCGCCCGACCGACTGTCCGCTGATTCCTATATACCCCCTTCAAACTTCGTTTGGCGGGGGTATAATTAAAGACAGACATGACGTGTTACGTATGGGACAGTTACGTATGGGACAATTTGTCCCCCATTCATTTAGTGTGTGAAGAACCATGTTTATGGGTATTTTGCATAATTATTGAAGTAAAATCAGTTGAAACTACTCAAATACTGATCCAGATTGTCAAGGAAACAATATTCCCCAAATATTCACCATCATAAATCATATTCAATCATATTTTTATACCTCCGCCACGAAGTGGTGCCGGAGGCATTATGTTTTTGGGTTGTCCGTCCGTCCATACGTATGTCCGTACGTACGTCCGTCCCCATCCGTTTATGCGATAACTTGAGTAATATTGACTGGAATTTTACCAAACTTGGTCCAAGTATAAAATATGATGGGGCAATTAATTGATTAGATTTTGGGTGAAATCGGCCAAAGGTCAAAGGTCAAGGTCAAATCATTAAATCGTATCTGTTTACGCGATAGCTCAAGACTGGATTCAGCAAATTTCACCAAACTTTGTCTGAGGATGATGTATGATGGGACAATTACTTGATTAGTTTTTGAGTGAAATTGGACAGAGGTCAAAGGTCAAAGATCAAGGTCAAATCCTAAAATTCATCTGTTTACGTGATAACTCAAAACTGGATGAAGCAGCTTTCACCAAACTTGGTCAAAGGATGATGTATGATGGGGCAATTAGTTGAGTAGATTTTAGTGACATTGGCAAGAGGTCAAAGGTCATAAGGTCAAGGTCAAATGCTAAAAACGTTGCTATTTCCCCCATTATTAACAATTATTCCCTTCATATGTATTTCTTCAATATTTAAAGTAAAGAGTATACCACATGTTCATACACACATTAAGAAAAAAATGCACAAACTAATGTTACAAAACGATTATTTCCTCTTTCCTCAAATCAGTGCTTGCTGTTTCATCACTTTATCCTGATAGAGTAAAAAAACAAGAATGCCAAGGAAATTTTTACATAAGGTGATCTTGATGAAACAATTTAAAGTGGGTGTTTATTTCAAACTAATAATCCACTGGAAACAAAAACACCTTTTCATTGTAAATTGAAGGTCAGAAGGAAAAGAGTCTCATAAAAGTTCTTATTACAGCACATTTTTGTGTAAATGCAATGTAGTCCATGAATGTGATTTCATTCATAAACTTGAGCAGGCCTGTGCATACATGTAGTAGAGAAGTAATACCATTATTTCTGAGCTTTCTAGACAGACAACCATAAAAGGCTTCGTAAATAAATTGGTTCCAGCTACACAGCTGAGACTTGACTCCATGCATGGGATCATCCATGTCAACAATATGGGTCAGCACTTGCCTTTGTCTTCTCAGCGTAGGCAAGCTTCTTCTTCACATTGCGATCTGGTCCGAACTCGCACTCAAGGCCTTTGCTTCCCAGCAGCATGAAGGGCACACAGTCAAACGGAACCACATTCTGGTTGCCAATTTGAAGACTCCACAGGATTCGGTGTGGTCTCTCACTGGCATCTACAGGCAAGACCAGGGGAGTCATTTCATTAAAAGCTGCAATTACAGGAACTGCTGCTGGAATAGCAAGTGCCAGAGCAATGACAAGAATCCTGCCTCCTAAATGGTTGTTGCTATGCGAGGAGACCATTCCAGCAAGAGTTGTTATCCTATTAAACATCTTTCAGGAAATAGGGCCAAAAGGAGTCAAGACCACACAAGTTACTGCATCATGTACTTAGTTGAATACAACTTTTGAACAGGAAAGTCTACAAGTACCTGCATGATAATCATAATTGATACATGATGTGAACAATACATGGAAGTCAAATTAGTAATTGCTACCGTAATGCAAGTTTAAAAACCTTAATTATGTCACAATCATAGTGACAATAAGTCAAATAACACCGCGATCTACTCCTGTACCGCCTGCGTGCTGCAATGCTTAGTCACATAACCTGCAAATCCATAGCAGTTCATACATGTGTAATAATTGATTCAAAGCAGTTTAAGTGGAACAATATCATCTCAGTTTGCAATTACATTTAAAAATACATAAAAAATAAAAATTAAATAGAAATGGCTAGAATATTTCAAATAAACCACTATTGTCTTCACAGCATAGTTCAATCTCTCTTGCAGTCAAAATAATTATGCTCAGCACTTTTGATGACAAGCACCACACTGACCTGTATTGCCAAAGTTTCGTGTTGTTCTGAAAGTGATGAATTTTGTTGACGTCACTCTCTGGTACCTGTCCAAAACCTCCGCGGCTGCCTTGGCGTCCTCTACGAAGCCACACCTGGGATCCACAATGCCCTTCACATGTGGCTTGAGGTCAAATGTCTTCACTTGAACAGCTTCCTCATGGGCTGCTGCATCAGGGGTTCCGTCCTCGCTATACTCACAGTCTTGCCCCGACCCCAAGTCCATGGAAATGTTTGCTGCCTCATCTATGGTTCCCTCTTGGTCCTGCGCCAAGTTTTCGGCCAAGTCTGGTGTGCTCCTCTTCCCGCTCGCCCGTCCACCTGGGCAAGTGCTGAGCATGTAGTCATGATCGCAGCTTATCTGCACAGGCAAGGGTCCCACCTCGCCAATCAACACTTGCCCCTCAGAGATGGAACTGGTGGATTCCTCCTGTTCACTTGCCGCAGAAGCCATTTTGCTGTCCCAATCTGCATACTTTCATGATTTCTACAATTACCTTGCACAGAAGTCTGAAAAGGCAAAACCACAAATTTGAAATTAATTATCTTTTTGTAGAGATTTGTTTAAATGGTTTTGTCAAGTTTAATAGCTTACTACATACAGATAGCCCTTGAATACAAAAATCGACGTTGAATGGTAATGAAAGGTATCACACCGTCAATGGTGAAGGGTAATTGAACGGAAATGAAAGCTAGCATTGTGTTAAAAAAACAAAGGCGTCTACACTATGTGCAGCTGCGATCAAGTTTTGGACAGCCGTTGGATATCAGCTCGTTTGCTTGATTATAGTTGAAGTAGAACCTCATCTGTCATGGAAAGCATGATTCATTATCATTGCCTCGGTCATTCATATTATTATTCATGTGTACTGGCTATATAGTACAAACCACACCATCTTTGAATAATAGCTGCAATCAAACACTTCACCATGTCAACTGGAAACTCTGCCTGAGCTGTGTAGCTCCCTCTAGCTCTCTAATTTGCTCTCAACTCAACGACCAGCTAAACAGACTTTCCTTCAATTCATACCTAGCTGTTCTTGCACAATCTTTGCAGTCAGTACCAGACAGTCCCAAAAAGAAGTACAGTTTGTAGGGTGCCTATAAAAGTAATTTTACACTCCATACTGGACCATATAGAATCCATGGACAATGGTATACCCGTATAGCCATAGCTCCAATTCCAAACACACTGTCACTAGACTACTGTACTGGTGAGCTAGTCTAAAGTTTAGTTCTTCCCTCAACAGCTCAATATACAGGTACTAAAATTTAATTTAATACTCTATTAGAACATCTAGACTAGAAGGTCTAGTCTATATTAAATCTGCCAAATACCATTGTGCCAATTTCAAAGCCAAATCTGATCTTGGTGAAATATGTGCCTCCTTAGACAGAAAGATCCGTCTGTCCGGAGAAGTCTTTTATTTTTTGCCATTAACGCTCTCCTCCGTAGACGTATACAGAGGGGATCCGTGAAGCCAGACGCAGTCTCCGCGGAACATTCCCCGACGGACAGATACAGTGCACTCCCGTTACATCGAACACGGTTATAACGAAATTTCGTTATAACGAAGTAAATCTTCTGGTCCCAAAATTATCACCATTAAAGTCTATGGTACAAAATTCGCTTATAACGAACACGGTTATAGCGAAATTTCCGTTATAACGAAGTCTTTTCCGAGCTCCACAGACAAAGAAAAACAAAAGAAATGTGCTCTGTTATTACGAAATGCGAATTGCTTTCGAAAATATACGTAGCGGAACAAGCATATATAGCGTCTCTGCATGGGTGAACGCTTCACACCACTGTGAGTTCGCTCCTTGTGTCATGCACAGTTTCTGAGGGGAACTTGCGTTTATTATTGTAATACAGTTATCCCATCACATTTCACATAGCTTTCTAGTGTGTGATGACTATTCAGCAAACAGGATATGATATACCGATACGTGGTTTCCTTGTTTTCGTTATATATTGTATTTGTTCGGTTATAACGAAATTTTGTTATAACGAAAGAAAACTGCCGGTCCCGAGCATTTCGTTATAACGGGAGTGCACTGTACAGACCGATCTTCTTCTTCTTCTTCAAGTAAAGTACAGACCGCCATTGGCGTATTATTGTACTTGTGCTTGTCAAGTGCCCAGATGAAAAATGCGAGTAAAAAGATCACTACAGATTCTATATGTGCAGTTAAAAAAGACAGAAGAGGCTTAACGAAGCCTGATCTGTTGCACCCCGTTTGAAGATCTGTAGAGAGGTACTTCTACCTATACTTGGTGGTAAAGAGTTCCATATTTTAATTGCGTCAGGAAAGAATGTCTTCTGATATGTTTGGGTTCTGGCAAACGGGATTTAAACTTTGTTTGGATTCCCTCGTGTAGATGGTCCAGTGGCTGGTATGAAGTGTTCATCCGGAATGTCGATCAGCCTGTGGATTATGGAGTATACCATGCACACTCTCTGCTGAGCCCTTCTCTCCTGAAGAGTGGCCCACTGAATTCGAAGTTGCTTCAACATGTCAGTTACGCTGCTTGTACGGCTAAAATCTCCTACAGCAAAGCGAGCATAGCGGCGTTGCACCATTTCCAATTTCATGATTTTCTTCTGGCTGGGTAAATGGGTCCCACACCACGGCAGCATATTCTAGAAGTGGGAGGACAAGTGCTTTATAGCAGAGCACTTTTGTCTTCAGGGGGCACTCTCTGATGTTTCTCTGAAGGAAGCTACTTGTTGAGTTAGCAGACTTGGTAGTGACATCCACATGTTTGTTCCATTTGAGATTACCCTGGAGATTGAGACCAAGGTATTTTGCCTTTTCAGTTTCTGTCAATGGTATTCCATGTAGACATGTAGTCAGGTGTTGAACTCTTGATTATCTTCCTCTTGTTGGTTAAACTTTTAACATGCATGACTTGGCATTTCTGAGGGTGAAATTTCATGAGCCAGTCTGTTTCCCACACTTGGAGTGCATCCAGATTCCTCCGCAGTTGTTCAGTATCTTCCTCCGTCTTGACCTTGTTTGACCAATTCTATACACGATGCAGTCATCCGCATCTTTCGGTCAAGTGCTTCCTTTACTAAACAACGAAGTTAGACCTAAATTTACTTGTCTACATTTAGGCACCTTACATTTATCTGTACATTTTATGCTGGTCCATCGAAACTAATAACATTGCCCAGTCCAGGCCCTATCTACTACTAGGGGCTACAGTGTTGTACTGCAGTAGACCCTTCTATAAACTTTGTAAATTATGCGTAACTACCATAGGGCTCTAGCTAGGCCTTGGTGGCCTACACCGATTCTAATTAGCGGGACTACAAAACATCCACCGAAGCGATTCACTCCGTTTATTACGCTATCAGCCTCTCACTTGCTCACTTCCCAGGATCAGGCAAGATGAATTTTGAGCTCGAATTTGGTAGCAAAACTTAGTTCATGCTAGGCAGTGTGGTAAGAGTTCCTTTTGTGCCGTACGTACCTGAATGAACTCGATAGAGTCAAGTCGTAGATGGATTACTGTACTAGTAAATGACGCGGGAAATAGAGTTCATCACCACTAGAATCTATGCACTGGAAGATCACACCGGCCCATCCGTGGATCTTGAGCGCGAGCGAGCACCTGAATCTCGACCCCGGCCGGCCGGGCGGGCGGGCGAAGAAGTTGTTGTTTGTGTTGTACGTTGTTGTTGTTGAACTTGTTGTTGTTGTTGAACTTGTTGTTGTTGTTGTTACTGGTGTTGTTAGTTCTTGATGTTGTTTTGTGTTTAGCGGCGTTTTCCATATTCTCCTTATCATTCAAGGAAACGTACAATGCTCTGTAAATTCTCTTCATTTTTCCTTTTTTCACATAAAGGTACATAGTAGGCCTAGGCCCTACTTGTATAGTACAGTATTCATCGCATAATCGGGACAGGTTGGGAGTAGCAAACACGGCCCCTTTAAGCGAGGTGCCCGATTTCGCGATGAGCACTCACCATACACTAATGGCATACGACATGTACATGTAGTGCACACACACACACACACACACACACACACACACACACATACGCATGCATACTGACGTACTGTACATGTACATGAATACACAACCACGCTACCCCTCGGCGCGACCCTCTAGCTCTCCCTGCATTCTCGCAGTGTTGTAGAGTAATATCGCAACTGGTTCTTCTTCTGTCACCTCTCTTCGAACACAAAATATGTGGATGAAAAGCTAGCACTTTCTTAAACATTCGTAAAATTCTTGGACACGTAGGGCGTTCTGTATAAATACATATCCACGACCATGGGAAATGATTACCCAGAACTGATGTGGGAACGTCAATGAAAAGTCCTTCAATCATTCAATCATCACGGCTTGATTGTTTACTTGCCGCGATCACTGCACTGTACATTGTACATGTGTTGTCAATATGTAGCGATCTAGCTCGCCATTTATATACACATGTACAGAAAAGCGAAGGCGGGCAGCGAGCTGAAATGTACATGTACTGGATGGACGGAAGTCAAAACACACCAGTCCGAAGCTTGCTTTGTAAGTTTGATGTAAACAACAACTGATACGGAATCTTTGAAATATTGTTGTGGTATTTTGGTAGATTTTTTGTGTAAAATATCAACAAAATCAAAGATCGCTTGAAGAAAAATTGTCCCGTTTATCAGAGGTCCCCGCCCGATTATCCAGTGAAAATAACGTGCATTGGAAATGTTTCTGGGAAGCGTATGTCGTTTAAGCGAGGTTCCCGATTATCAGATGCCCGATTATGCGATGAATACTGTAATAAAGATCCTTTGCTTTGCAGCTGAGCGGCTGCAACTGTCGGCACGTGCGTCTATAAGTGGGAAATATAGTCATAATGATGTTCTGTTTCCTCCGCAAGTGGCTACTTGCAAGAATTGCGAACATTGTAAAAATGTTGACAATAATCGCGAAAACAGATATTAGAATTGCAGAATAGGCTAGAATTTTTTCCACAAACTTGCTTGTGGGGGAAAGAAGTCTAGATACGCCGACGATGAACTCGCGTATTCAATCCACGATTGAATGTTTTCCATCTTGCTAGAGGGTTTCGTATAACAGACGCCAAGTAGTATCGAGTAAATAAAACTGTGACGAGAGCACAACAACTCACATCCTTCCTTCTGGTATATAATCAGGAAACAATGACACGAGATTTTTTCAAGATGGATAACAACTTTTCTATTCTTCATTTCAATATACGAAGTTTGTATAAGAAACTTGACCAACTGAAGACATTTTTGAATTTACACAATGCGGATTTTTTCTGTTATAGGTTTGTGCGAAACATGGTTGTCTGACGTGTCACTTTCCCTAGTTAATTTGGATGGATATTCTCTTGTGTTTAATAATACAGTAAATAAACATGGAGGGGTGTGGCTCTTTATGTTCAGAAAGGATTCAATTTTGATTTGATTCAGAATTCATGTCATATGACTGAAGATTTTGAAAGCATTTTTATTGAAATCGACATACCAGCTGGAAAGAATATTTTGATTGGTGAGATTTATAGACCACCAAATTGTAATCGTACTGCTTTATTTTTTGATGTACTGATTTCCTTATTGAATTCTGAGTCTTTGCATAATAAACATTGTTTTTTAATGGGGGATTTCAATCTTGATTTACTGCAGTATCACGAAAAGCCCTGTTGCCAGGATTTTGTGGACACTATGTTTTCATGTGCTTTTACGCCGTGTATAATAAACCTACCAGAATATTTGCAGCGTATACAATTATTGATAATTTTATATTTACTAATATTCATTATCTAACTGATCAAGGTATAATAGTTTCGGATATGTCTGATCATTTCCCAGTGTTTGTTTCCATTCCATTTATACTAAATCGCAACTTGGGAAATGAATTCTACAGCTCGTGTAATGTCTGAACAAAATATTATAAGATTTAAGGAAAGCCTGTTTGATATTAATTGGTCAGTGGTTCTCAATGCGAATGAGCCTAATGACGCATAATATGATAAATTTGATCGCTCCTCTTTTCTCTTTCATTTTCCAATAAGATCACAATCTAGATGAAATTATAAAAAAGATACCACGATCCCTCTGGATATTGAAATCTTTGCTGTGGTCTATTAATAGGAAAAATAAGCTTTTTTACATATTCAAGTCTCAAAAAACTGATGCTGCTAAAAGCAAATATACTAGTTATCGTAATGTTCTTACTTCTGTGTTGCGTGAGGCAAAAAAGAAATATTTTTCTTCACTGTTTCTTCTCCATGAGAAGGACATTAAATCGACGTGGAAAGTTATTAATAATGTTCTTCAGAAGAAACGAAATAAATCGGATATCCATTGCATAAGATTTGTTTAAATGACATCGAGTTAAGAGATGATAATGAAATCTCCGAAGCGTTTAACTCATGTTTTGTGAATGTTGGATCTAATTTAGCTGATGCTATTCCGGAAACGGATATATCGTTTTCTACGTATTTAAGTCATCGCAATAATCAATCTTTGTTTTTTATGCCTGTATTAGAATCCGAAATTGTTGACATTGTAAATAATCTTAAAGCCAAAAAAAGTACTGAGTATGATGGAATTTCTAATTATCTTCTGAAAGTTGTACATGAGATTGTTGTACCTCTCGCCCATATTTAATTTGTCATTACTGAACGGTGTAATGCCTACTAGGATGAAAATCGCTAAAAAAAATCCCGATATAAAGGGCCGAGAGGACGAACTGGGAAATTATCGACCAATATCGTTACTAACTTCTTTTTCTAAATTACTTGAAAAGATTGTGTACACACGTGTATTCCTATTCTTAAACGATCCTGTAATGTAAATAGATGATAATCAATTTGGATTTCGTAAAAAGCATTCCACAATTCATGCTATTCTATTAATGATAGAGAAAATTATTAAAGCGATCGATGCCAAGTGTCACACAGCAGGTATCTTTCTTGACTACTCCAATGCCTTTGACACTATCAACCATGAAATATTATTATATACAAATTATACAACACTATGGGATTCGTGGAAGGAAGAACTCATTATTTGTTAGTTTGAATGGCCATGTGTCCAGCTCACAGCCTATACTTGTGGGGTACCGCAAGGATCCCTTTTAGGTCCTTTATTGTTTATTCTTTATATGAATGACTTTCGCAGTTCGTCCTCTCTGTTCTATTTTCTACTTTTCGCCGATGATACCAGTATTTTTTATTCAAATCGAAACCCTCTTGTTTTACTGAATACCATTAATACTGAATTAAAATCAGTATCTAAGTGGATTCAGGCTAATAAATTATCACTGAATTTGATCAAGACAAAATTTATGGTTTTTAGCAATATAATCAATATTTTACCGGGTAAGTTAGTCGTAAACGACGTGGAATTGAACCAGGTGGAATATATAAAATTCCTTGGTCTTTATATTGATTGTAAGTTGACATGGAAAGTTCATGTTGATTTTTTGCGTAAATTACTATAAAAATGTAGGTGTTATGTATAAGTTAAAACAGTATTTTCCTAAACACGTTCTGCATTCATTGTATTCTACTCTTTTTTGCCTTATATTGTAGGTTATGGAATCCTGGCATGGGGAAACTGCTGTACAACTAGACTTAATTCCTTATTATTGATGCAGAAAAGAGCTATACGGATAATTAACTTCGCCACATTTTTGGAACACACTAATGTCTTATTCTTTCCCAGTAGAATACTTAAGATCCAGGATTTACATCATTTCAATATCGGGTCATTTATGTATCAATTAAACTCAGGTGGTCTCCCTGATGTGGTTTCTTCGATGTTTGTCAAAAATTCTGAAGTTCATTCTTACCCAGACAAAAAGATTCTTTTCATCTTTCTCCTGTACGGACCGTATCTGCTTTAAAAACAATAACCACTACAGGACCTAAACTTTGGAATGAGTTGGATAGAGAAATAATCCAATCTCAGTCTCTTCATTCATTTAAGCATAAACTTAAACTAGTTTTTCTGAATTCATATCTAATAGCTATTTTTCAATCCTCCTCGACATTCTCTGTTCATACTTCACATTACTGACATTATCGATTATGTAACATGTGCCTCGCTCGCGATTTCTGTATTATCTCCTGAACTTCCTTTGTACACATTTGGTATCTCTGCTATTGTACACCGCATCTGACTTGTACCTCCCTCGGGTGATCACGCAACTCTCAAGAAGTCTTGTGCCGCGTTTGTTTGTTTGTTTGTTTGTTTGTTTGTTTGTTTGTTTTTTTTACTTTTTGGCGTTTATTTTTCTCCAATTCACAAATTGTCATTCCTTTGATTACAAATACCAAGTAAGAAATATTCTCACATCCGCATCTGGGAATCTACACCCTACAAGCAATGCTTCTATGTAGATTCCTCATATTTCACATGTTTTATTGTCTTATAAGCTGTATTTGACAATTCATCCATGCTTTTGTATTGTGATGTTTATGTTTTATGTATGTCGGCTGCGTTCATGCGAAACTAGAATTACGTTTCTAAACACGTTTAGTCGCTAAACGTGTTTAGTTGCGTTGCGTTCATGCGATTTTTCCATTTAAACGCGTTTCAAAACGCCGATCTGAAACGCGGAAAAAAAGGGCGTTTTGAATCATGATTCTGCCAGAATCACGATCGCAGAAACCGCATGAACGCAACCGTGATTTCAATCATGATTCTATGACGTCATTGTGCGCTGTGCGCATGCGTGTCTCATGGGGTATTGACCGATTCTGTGACGCGCTATGTGTATTTTTGGCATGGGCAGCGCCATTACTGCGGTGTATCATCCGACCCCCCCCCCCCCCCCTCCTCTCTCCCCACCCCTCTTACGCGCGCAGAATGAAAAACTGATGCATGGTTGTTTTAGCCAATGGGCATCTCGTACCAGTGCGCGAATGCTTGCTTAGTGCGCGAACCTTTGTTACAAGTGCGCGATAAACATGTTGCCCGTGGGGTGGGGGAGAGCAGGGGGGTCGGCTGAGACACCGCAATTTGAGCTCATGGCTGCGCCCAGTGCCATAAAATGTCTGCTGCCCTCAACGAACCCGAATCGGTCAATACTGTATCCCACAGCTTCTAGTTCTGTTCGCGCGCTTGTGTACGTCTTATGAATCGTGTGCTTTGGTACCATACTTGCACTTGTTTCTTTACATCAACGCCATACATCGACTCTATGCTAGTATCTAACGTTACCTGTTTAATATAATAATACATGTAATTACTCTCCGATTGAGTTGATAAAAGTAACGGCTGCAGCGCTGTGTCTACCAAGGGAAACAATTGGAGAGACGAAGAATTAGGATTATTCCTCGATCTGTTCCTCGATCTGTGGGCAGAGCTTGAATGCCACAGCTTATCGGAAAGTATTCACCGAAATAAAAACGTAAAGGCCTGTACAGTTGGAATAAGGCGATCTGGCTCGAGTTGCAGAGACGTGATAGACAAGGTCAAACTGCGCAGTGCGCTGCGCAATGGCAAAGGATGAGCTGAGCCAGAATCAGAAGGCGACTCGCTCTGCGTGCCCCCGTAAAGCGCGTTTACCCCACAAACCTGTTGGCCGGCGAGTGGAGCGAGCCGCCTTTATCCACTCGTTCAGGGATGTGTACTTTTGTCGTTGTTGTTGCTTTATAAAAATTCTTTGACAAATTTGCGTACAAATTTGACGCAGAAAATACACACGGCACCAAGGCAAGCCGCGCGCGCTTGCTAACAAATTTATCTACACCTATCCAAAAACTTGTAGTTATACTAACTACGAGCGCAAAAATGCGTTCCCCTAACCACGACATGTGACTTCGATGCCGTTCACACCTACATGCAGTTAGCAAAACCTCGAGGTAAAGATAACTACGATAGAAAATAAAGGGCGCCTAGTTTGCACATAGGGTTGCGCACTATTGTGGAAAAAACTGAGCGTCGTGGTTAACAAAACTCCGTTCACATCTGTCATAGTTTAAGCGCGCTGCCACAGCGCGCTTAAACTACGCGCTTAGACCACGACAACACCCTAAGAAATCCTGTGGTGTTGTCGTGGTGTCTTCGCCTTAAAGTGAAAACTAAGTTCTGGTAAGGGCCTGAGAACCCGTCTGACACCATTTCATATTTGCTTGCAATATATCGAAAGAGTCTACAAAGAAACTTACCTGGCTGACGCGGTTTGCCGGAATGATGAGTCGTTTTGGAGTATTTTGAGAAAAATAATAAAAGTCGGTAGACCGACTTTTATTCCAGAAGGCTCCAGATTAACTCGGTCTCAGGGAAAACTCGACCCTATTTCAGACAATTTACACACAGTTCGTGATCGCCATGTTCATCAGTACTCTATACCGCGGGTACCAAACGAGGCCTTGATGAGCAGACAGGAAAGTGCGTGCTAATCCTGTACAAAACAAATGGACAGCGCGCGGTCCTCAAGCCTAAATACGCACATCACCTCAGTTGCTGAGACGCGCGGTCTTTGAAGTTTTTGTTGTTGTTTATCAAGCGTCTTTGATTGCTTTTAGAGGTGCTTGAGAGGCGCACATTAATTTTGCATGCGCGCCAAAGAGGTTTTTGATGCGCGCGTTGTAACAACCAAAGATAGTAGAGATTAAGCGTCTTTGGTAACAACTCGGACCATTACTGCGAGTAGCCAGAACGTTACAATGTAGTTTATACAGGCCGCTCCCATGCATACGCTGTACAATCCAGAGGGCCGACAACCAATACAACTCATCCCGCCGTCAAGCACAGCGAGACCGAGTTATCCCCGAGTCCGAGTCTAGCCTGACCCCGTTCGGGTAAGTTCTGAGACTGAACGTTTTTGGTTAATATTTCCCATTTTCGTCGTTACCCATCGAATATCTTGTTATTACAGCGTTATTCCGCACATTTAGGCCATGGGGTGAAGCTGAAAAAGAGGCTTAGAAAATGGGTTTCGTTCCAGCAACACTGGCACTACTTTCTGAATGCGGAAATGTGATGTTTTGTACATCCTAAATATACAGTAAAAAGTTCTCCTCGAAATATCCTGCAGTTTTTGCGAAAATCCATATTTTATAAACTGCGACCAGCAGCCCAATACACATATCGTAATGGGGCTGCGGATTGTAGCATTTAGGATCATGACAGGGTAGTATCGCGGACAAACGTCAACCTTAAATCGAACAAAAAATTTTCAATTTGAAGACCTACAAGTAAGGTTGAAGTATTGACAACAGGGTTCGTGCAAGGTTTGGTTCTACAAATAGTAATTTTCTGTTCGAATTGATGACTTAATATGACTAGGTCGAGAGGAATCTGGGAGAGTTACGCTGAATTGACGGTCAGCGCAGGCGCACACATCACTGCGCACAAATTTCGAATCCATTGACTGGATATGATGTCTGTGTGCGCATGCGCTGGCCGTCAATTCAGTGTAGCTCTCCCAGTTTCCTCTCGACCGAGTCACATTTAGTCATCAATTTGAACAGAAAGGAACTATTTGCAGAAGCAGACCTTGCACGAACTCTGCTATCAATACTTTAAATTTATTAATATGTCTTCAAATTGAAGATTTTTTCCGGATTTTAAGTTGATATTTGTCCGCAATAAAATATCCGTCATGATCCTGTATGCTACAGTTCACAGCCCCATGACGCTATGCGTATGGGGCTGCTGGCCGCAGTTTGCGTATGGGGCTGCTAGCCGCAGTATAGTTCCCATAGTGTTTCTAAGCTGAAATACATATACACATTTGTAAAGCACTGGTTTTAGCCACATAGTACCTAGAAAAAAGTGAAGTTTTGGTTTACTAGTTGCATTATATCTCATGTTTCAGCTTTTCCTGATGCTGGCTATGCAAATGAGGACAAGAGCAAAGTGGTTCGAGACCATATTATGAGAGAGAGCACCGACTGACCGTCAGAGGTCAAGGCAAATGCCTTATATTCTGTTCAACGACATGTTATTAATCAAATGACTAATCATTCAAGGCAAAAAAAAAAAAAAAAATCAGAGCGTTTGTTTGTGTGTGTGTCCGCGTGCATGTGGGAGAATCTTATTGTACACACACACACACACACACCCTCCCGTCACATGCACACACATACGCACACACATAGTTATGAAGATACCCAAGTGTATTACAATATTATTCTACATGCCTTGGCCATTTATCACATCAGCATCATAAAAAAGATTATCATAAACATGAACACACACAATGACATAATACATGTATTGATCAGTGCATTACACATACACAGGTGCATAAAAACGCTGACATATTATATACACTCACACGCACATGCAAACTCATTTACACACATGAGACATTACTATATAACAGATCATATTGTTTATCAGTAGACATGTTTTTCTTTTCTTCTTCTTCTTCTTCTTAAGAAGCTTTAATATTAGATCACATAGCAATCACGTTGTTCATGAAATACATTGTATTACAGTACTTTAGAAAATTTAATCTTCATAAAATTTCCTGAAGTTTTCATTGCTATCATTAGGTTGGTGGGACACTACCTCCTTTCATGTAAGATAGCTCAAAATGATAATCAGTCAAATTTTCTAGTTTTAATAAATTTCCTGGAACATTCCATGGTCCAAATATCCTTGAAAGGGTGTAAAAGTTTTGAAAAATGCCAATATATAAAATAAAGGCAATATTATAGTTTACCCATTCATGAGTGAAAACTGCTGGATTCTGTATTGGAGGCAATGTGTACCTGAAAATCTTGGAGAGAGTAAAACAGGTTTGGCATTAAAAATTATGATAACATTGCAATTAACTTCCAATATCAGAGGATCTGTGCAAACCTGACTCAACTTATGCACAATTTTCATTTGGCTGGTATTAGTTTTAGCAAACAGATTTTGTACTCACACCTACATTGTACTGACCTTTCTACATGAACATTAATTCTGTTTCAGTATTAATAATAATTACACATTTTTTCCCCCAGAGTGGGAGAAACAAATTTTAATCATAGTCATTCAGTTTTATGAAAAAAAACCACTTAGGAAAACATCTTTGTTCTTAGAATAATTCAACCCTAATCAAATCATAATAGTGGGCAGAAATGTTTGCTAAAGGGCGAACAATCACATACTGAGGCAAGGAGTCAAAACATGTTGCATAAACATTGGCATTCAAAATACAGGAAGCAATCTGTATTACAAAGACATTTTATCATGCACAACTTTGGTAAGATGTCAATTCTTGAACATTAATCACATTGACCAAAGCATTGGTGCATATACAGTACATTCTGTTGTTTCTGAACTTTGCACTGAAGTTCTTTGTGTATGTGTGTGAATGTTTCAGTGGTGTATATATATTGCTCCATTTTATAAAGGACAACTTATAGTAACATGACAATGTTTTCATGCTTCAATATTAATCATATTGACCTATTTCCCTTGGCAAGTAATGAGCAGGTTGACTCTGTTGCAAATGATGCATTTTACAGGCAACACAGCAGAACCTGAAGAGCTTCCAAAAGAAAATCTTGATCTTGATGTGAGCGTCTTAGGGGAGGAAACAGATGCTCCTGCTGACGGACCAGGCTCCTCCTTCAGCTTTCGTTTCCTAGCGAGATTCAGGCGTTTGCTATCTATAAACCTCTTGTAGCACGTTTCATGGAATCCTATTTAATACAATGGAGAAATGAACAGCAATGATTAGCCGTTGGATTTTGTTAGGGGGAAAAAAAGGCTAAACGCTAGGGGGAGGGGTTGAACATTACACTCAATATATCATTAAATGTACGGTAGACTATTGACTGCCAATATTTGAATCTTGTAATTACCAATAGGCCCTAGTACTATGCCAGGTACACCTCATGATCATTGTCATCATCAACTACTTCAACTTGTACTTGCAGTGCAATTACTGATTTTGAATGACATCTACAGCTTTCAGCACCTGATCACATGCAATATCAATTATCATAATTATGAATACAACTGCCTTGTCATCATTAATACTAGTACATTACTAGTAATCCTTGGCCTTTCACTATCACCACCACCCACTGCTTTATAATTTGGCACAACATAATGGTAATCTTATGTTTTAGGGAGTTTAATTGTTGAAATTATGTTATTGTCATTGTTGGTTTTTTAGACCTAAGTTAATTTAATGAGATGCTAAATGTGTGTTTTGAGGGGGGATTCGCCAATTTCGGGGTGAGAGAGACAGGATGGATTTTTAATATTAATACTCCATGGCCATGATTATGAAAATATAAATTTACATGCAGTTTAACGT
Source organism: Diadema setosum (assembly GCF_964275005.1). Classification (NCBI taxonomy): domain Eukaryota; kingdom Metazoa; phylum Echinodermata; class Echinoidea; order Diadematoida; family Diadematidae; genus Diadema; species Diadema setosum. The sequence goes on from NC_092688.1 coordinate 9,169,569, forward strand.
TAGACCTTTTTCGGCATGCCCCTTTTTCAATCCAGTCCCGTGTGTCAAGATTTTTACAAAACAATATCACTGATCAGCTACATCAACCTAACCTGGGCTGTACATAGAACAACATGTAAAATTCATCTAGGCTACATTGATAACGGCGCTATGCCATGCCAAGGTGAAATTCAAGATAATTTATCTAAAATGTAACAGACACGCTACTAAACGGCTAAGCTACAGCATTAGCGTCCATTATAATATACACAAGCAACGTTCATAACATAGCTAACGTTGTACTTGTACAGTCATCAAGCATGGTCATTAACATTAGTCATTACGCATAGCCCTATGAGACTGCACGCACTGCAGTGTCGACTGCTACGACTGTACGCACGTAAACTAACCTGTAAATTATCCTATGTAGGTTGCAGTCAGTCCCCCTGAGCAGATGAATCACTTCGTTCTGGTCTGCGATTTCACGGTCTCCCCCACTCAATTTGATCCACTCTTTGGCACACAAAATAGGTTTCGTCTATCTTAGGTTGGAAAGGTTTGTCATAGCCGTGAAATTTTCAAACTTCATCGATGTTACATGCATAATAACGCATCTTAAAAGTTTCGGCAGAGCAGACGACGTAGACGCGTCGACAGGCTCACAGGGGGCGGCCATTTTGACTCGTAAACAATAATTCTCGATACGGATTGGATAACATACATCACATGATCGTTCGCGAATGAATATCGTACACGGCAAAGTGTACATATTCAGCTCCTCAGTGACAAAAAAGTTCACTGTTTCCCCCTAAATTACCAAAATACTGCAGGAGGGTTTGTGTCGAACTTTTTCCTGTAGCCTTTTTGGTTATTTGTTTACACGTAGCTGTGGAGATATTTTAGTCGGAACGAAACAAGCGAAAAAACCAGCTCACCCCATGGCCTAATTTCCTAGGCACACGTTCACATTTTGGAGCAAAATTTGACAACTTTTGCAGGCGTACCAGAACTTTCTTTGGGCTTTAAGGTTTTGTCGTGGTTTTCTAAACTACATGCGTCTACATCTACGCTAACTTGGAGTTTAGTGCCTCGTAGTTTACAAAATCTCGAGGTTTAGAAAACCTTAAGGTAAAGGGACCTAGGTGTGAACCTCACTATTCTTTGACAAATTAATTTGCGTACAAATTTGTTAGCAAGCGCGCGCGGCTTGCCTTGGTGCCGTGTGTATTTTCTGCGTCAAATTTGTACGCAAATTTGTCAAAGAATATAAAGCAACAACAACGGCAAAAGTACACATCCCTGAACGAGTGGATAAAGGCGGCTCGCTCCACTCGCCGGCCAACAGGTTTGTGGGGTACTAGTAAACGCGCTATACGGGGGCACGCAGAGCGAGTCGCCTTGTTTAAAGGCTAGAATCAGCGTTGCGAAAGCCCGCATGAACGCTCTTCCGCTGAATGATACCGTGATTTGAAACGCCGTTTTGAATCATGATTCATGTTTGTGACTCTGGCTACGAAATTCGCATGAACGCGGCCGAAATGTGGAATGTGGAACAATAAAAAACAAAAACAAAAAAACAGTTCACTTTTTCTATGAATTCTTGCAAAATGATGCGATACACTATGAGAAGTGACTCTTCTGTAGTCAATCTAATTGGTGACATGAACTTTCATAAAACATTATCCCCGTTATCGCTCATAGGTCAGTCACTGGACACGCTGGAGAACACAACGCCTATTATAATGAATAAACGTTTCCTGGTTCTATTCACCTTCATAATCTTATTCCGCTTCTCTTTCGCTGTTTTTCCTCTTCATCATCTTTTCATGGAAACTAACAATCATACCTTAAGTGGACTAGAAATTGAGCAGCCCAGACTATGCAATCAGGAAATTGAAATGGAATTATATATATATATATATATATATATATATATATATATATATATATATATTCAATGCGGAATAATCATTTATTCTGCATTTCCCCCTTATGGCTGGAAATATATATATTATTATATATGCATATACCCATTGATACCCATTTGAATATGGAATCTCAGGTTACTAGTGTATGTAAATCAGCATACTATATGATATAAGGGATAACCCTTGACTCCAACTTAAATTGGAATAACCACATTGACAATATAACCACGTTAATATCCAAAGCCATTGGAATACTTCGGAGATTAAAATATTTTGTAACGGAAAAAGTACTCATTATGTTATACAATGCATTAATCTTACCGTACATTAATTATTGTAATGTTGTCTGGGGAAACTGTAATAAAACCAAAGTAAATTTTATTTTTCTTTTACAGAAAAAGGCAATAAGAATATGTACCAACTCACATTATCTAGAACATACTGATCCATTATTCCTTAGACTAAAAGTTCTTAAAGTTGACGATATACACAAATTTCAAACAGCAATATTTATGTTCAAATACACGCAAAATCTACTCCCACTCTTCCACAACGCATTTTCCCTTAACAGGGATGTCCATGCTTACCCCACGCGCCATCGTAATGATTTCCATTTGAATAACCCTAAACTCCTATTAGCTCAAAAATCAATTCGGCATAACGGGCCTGATATTTGGAATTCACTCCCTCTCCACATAAAACAGTGCACATCTCTCTATTCCTTTAAGGCAAATACAAAGAAATATTTCTTGGCACAATATCATACGGTACAGTAATCATTAAACATGTACCTCTTATACTCAACAACAAGGCAATATTTGGTCCACCCCCTTTTCCTTTTCTTTTACTTTGCTGCTTGACCCTTCGCCCATATTATAACATATCCAATCATTCTCTTAGAAGTGCTGACCATCAACACTTTCGCGCTTCATCACCTGCACACGCACTCACAGGCACCACTCCTGTTTACCAAGTAATTGTATAAAACTGGATTTACACGTACTTTAACATGGCCCATCTGTATTAGTGTTCAAGTACTACAATAAAAAATGGTAATTTAACTCTGGCTGTCCGTCTGTTCAAGCGTGGCTTATAACGGCGGCCCTCTGCATTATATGTATATATTATATATTGTACTGTGAATTAAGTCATTATTGGCCATATAAACATTTTGTATGTTATTTAACGTTTCATTTGTCTTTACATACAAAATATGACTTACTATGTAATATGTCAATAATTTTCAGAATTGTATTTGTGTAATTGAACCTGCCTTTGTTATTTCTGTTATTCTGAAAGAAAATATGAAATGCAGAAATAAATCTTTTCAAACATATATAATTTGAGACGCATCCGTAAATATTTCGATCAGGAAAGCATGAAGACTATTGTCCACGCATGTGTTATAAGCAAATTAGACTATTGTAACATTACGGTTTACCGGATTCACAGATAGTTAAGTTGCAGCGGGTTCAAAACACAGGTGCAAGATTGATTTGTAATCTCCCGAGATTTGCTCATGTTACACCACTTTTAAAGGAATTGCATTGGCTGCCCATTCGCCAAAGAATTAATTTCAAGATATTGATGCTGGTTTAAAAAGCTCTGAATGGTCGGGCCCCTAGTTATATCAGTGAATTATTGAACTTTATATCTTAGACTCATAGCCATAATCTCCGCAGTACGCAATAGATTGATATTGCAGATACCCCAAATCAAAACAAAAGTTACCTTTGGTGACCGATCATTTTCTTGTGCAGCCCCAGTATAGGTAGTGGAATAGATTACCATTATACATTCGGAAATGTCAGACTTTAGACAGTTTTAAATCAAAAGTGAAAACTTTTTTGTTTTAGCATGGGCCTATTTCTTTTTGTACTTCCATGCAGCATTGTGCAACATAGGAATTTAAGAGCTCTTGAAGCGCAGTAGAATATATAGACATAGAACTGCGCTTAATAAATGATTTATTATATATATATATATATATATATATATATATATATATATATATATATATATATATATATATATATATATATATATAATACATCTATATATACATATATATAAATATATGTAAACTATCCTTTATTCCGCATTTCCCCTTATGGCTGGAAAAGCGTATACGTATATGCATATTTATAATTATGTATGTATGTATGTATGTATATGTAAACTATCCTTTATTCCGCATTTCCCCTTATGGCTGGAAAAAGCGTATATATATATATATATATATATATATGCATATTTATTGTTTTTTTTTTTATTGTATGCATAGCTTTGACCATAATATGGTCGAATATTTTGTTAGACGTTTGCTAGATTTTTTTTTTTGATGAGAGGTTCAGGGCAGACTAATTTATGTCTTTTGTGTCTTTTAGAGATAAGAAGACAAGACCATTATAGACCTGATCTAAATTTACTCTCCATACCACTATATTATTATGGAATAAATTCAGCGAAAGCCTTTATTGTAAATAATACAAGTCCCATTATCGCCAACATCAGTGCGAGCGAATACATAATACTGTATAATGATATTCAGCAATGACACTCTTGATTACTACTGAGAAGGCAACATTCATAGAAAACCGTTGTTTTTTCAATATTCTGAAATGCAAAGAATGATGTAAAAATGTCAAATTCATCTTTGAAATTAAAACTTCCGATCTCGACGAGTAAATCGTAATAAACCTGTGCGAAATGAAATAAAAACACACATACACGCACGCACGCACACACACATAAAAACAAATAAACACAAACAAACAAACATAACATGCAAAAGGGGCAAGATCGATGCCCAATGTCCATGTTTCGCTTGAATCTTGCCGCTTCTCCATTACGGCTGAGAAATCAAGATTAAGGGAATATGAGCAACTGCTATACGGCTTTCATGCGGTCTGTTTGGTCGTGTTTGCTGTTCCCGTCGTCTTCTCCTGCATTTGACGCACCAACCTCGCAACACAGTCCTGAAATCTGTGAGTCGAAACCAGTAGATCGCTGGATTCAGAACGGCATTGAGTAACGGGAGATACAGGGAAAATTCTTCTGAATGTAGATATGCGTTCGAGATCATGGTTATGTCACTGTCATAGACACCCATGATAGACGAATACGCCAAGATGATCGTGACGGTTTGAGGGCACACACATAGTATAGTCGTCACGGAAATTAAAACAAACGTAATTAAGATTCTCTTATTTGTCTTGTTTCTACGTGATAGATTCACATTTCGAGATGATGACTCAATTGTTCTATAAATTGTGTAATAATTATATTGCCACAATGGCTACACTCTTAAAAATATCTAGTCATTTTGTGACTAGATTTTTGGTTCATATTTTTTCAACTAAATTCTAGTTATTTTGACTAGAATTCTATCAACTTTCAAGCAAATTTGACTACAATCGAGTCAATCGTTTTTACGCTTTAGCTAGAACCGTCTTGTCAACACTTCTTTGAAACGTGATTGGCTCTTGTCTGCGCGCTGCACGCAAAGAGCTAGATGGCGGCGCAGGCAGAGAGCAATTTCAAGCGTACTCGATCGCACGATCCGTGAGGAGTGTATGCTGAGCGTATGTAACGCATCTAGCTACCCTAGCAAGCGCGCCGCGCCTATTTACGTACGTTACGTACTTGATCAAAATGGAGTTTGTGGATGACATCTGAGTGGGGCCTCGACAAATTTATCAAAAATTTGGAGGGTAAGTGCTGTATTTATTTTGTAGCATATTTTAAATCGTGTTTAGAAGCTTGTAGTGTACAGCTTCATATTAGGTATTGATTCAGTATTATCTAAAAAGATAATTCGCTAAAATTGGGCGAGCTCGGGGGAGAGCTGCTGCTGCCTTGGGCCTATCAAGTTGCCTCAAATTGTTCGCGCCTAGCCTAAATGTGTACAACGTGCTGCATGAACCGTTGCGTTGTTGGGCGGCAATGATTAGCACGCGTAAACATCGGTGAACATTGCCAAAAAAAAAAAAAAAAAAAAGAAAATCCCCCCAAAATCGGCTTTGTGACAAATATGGTTTCAAGCAATTGTAAGATATGCTGTTACATTATTGGGAGGTCTTTACTAAATTGGTTAGAGACGATTACGGTGATGTAATCAGATTTACTGCACTTCACCACCTTTCACAATTAGCAGAAGGTTCACTTTTCGAATGAATTCACAAACAACCGCGCACTCGCGAGTCACAGGCTAGGCGAACGAGCCGATCTCCGTCATTTTAGGGGGCTTAATTCATTTTGTCTCAACCCTGTCAGTCCCCACCCGTCCTCTTTCCTTCGGTCCAAGATCTATTTGGCACCTAGTTCTAACTGCATTTGGTACAATGGTAGCCTATAGACCGGTGATCTATCTATCGAGTCTCTGTACTGTGTAGTGTAGACCTATCTACAGTACCAGTAGGCCTAGTACCAGACAAAAGGTCTAGCCTTCATGTAGAAGAACTCTAGTAGATCTGTAGTATAAGGATGGAGGTAAAGTACTAGGTCTAGAGGCATTATTGTGAAATAGGTCCTCATTCATTTCTTCGCACGCGTGAACTTGCGTGTAAAGTACCGTACTAGAATCTAGCAGTTAGTCTTAGTTGCTTGATCTTTTCCTGATACGATAAGCTAGAAATATAGTCAAATACAATATGTTGCTAGATACTTGGTAATTGAACATCTAGTCTAGATCTTCTAACAACAACGTATTCATTTTTGCTAGTCTAAGCCCTTTCAGTCCTCTTCTCATTTGGTCTAGATCTAACTGACACTTGCGCTTGGTACAATGGTAGCCTAGACCTCGGATCTATATAGGTCTACTGTAGAAACTACCACCAGTTCCAGACAAAAGGTCTAGCCTTCATGTAGAACCCCTAAATAGTGAGAAGCTCTAGAGGCATTATCGTGAAATAGGTCCACACTCATTCACTATGCAAGCGCGCACTTGCGTGTAAAATAGTTTTAGACTTAGTCTAGAATAGCCTGACCAGACGCCGTGCGGAGCCGGTTGAGCGACAGGGCTGTGTATGTACTATAATTAAGTCTAGAATTAAAAGTCTAATGACACTGACATATCTAAAGGGAAATTCGACAAACTGATGTGGCTCTAAGTACTGTCATGGAACTGGGTGTATAATCCCCAGAAAATGATTGTGTGCCAGTCATGTTATATTATGGTCTCACACTGGCAATATGTACTGTACCCATTAGGAGAATAATGTGATATGGCGGAGGCATACCAGTGGCATAGCGACATTTCTAGTTTTTAAGTTAAACAAAAAAGTATCCTTTAGGACACCTAAATATTGTGCACCTATCAGGATCAAAGTGGTCATAACTTAAAATATTTCAATTCTATCCCTAAAGATATACATTTTCAAAAATGAATTTCCGGAGGATTTCCAAAATGTAATTGAGAATGAGGTAGGATAAGGTGGTAACATCTTATAAATGGATAAATTTGACTTTTGATCCCAAAATGTCTTATTTTGAACATCCTGTGTGTTTTCCCTTTGCTCTTACCATGAAATTTTCAATATCTTTTAATAATTAATCATGAAATCCCATTTTTGATGATGCATAAGTTGTGATTGGGGTTTGTTAATTTTATAATGAAAGTGCCTACATGTTAACTTCTGCTTTTATATATCACAGGTTGATCAAGGCTTTCGGATACTTTTCGAAAGTGAACTCTGCAGATGCCCTCTTCGAAAAATGGCCGAAAATGTCAGCAAGAGTTCTGGAATATGCAGAAAAACAAGTGCAGTGGAAGAAGATTCTCAATGTCGAAGATCCACATTCAGGTATCACATTACATGAAAATAGCACAATTCTCACGGGAACTTAACCATTTGACTCGTGTATGCATTATATAGGAGGGACAATGATCTAAGCAGATATTGGGGTCACAATTTTAAAGGTCAAGGTCATTGCATTTATATATGTGAAAAGGACACTCTTGTGCTAACTATTTATTTGGTGGATCAAACATGAATCATACTTGCATATAAGAGGAACAACGATCATATTAGAGTTGGGATCACAACATTGGCTTATAGATGGGGAATCTGCATGGTTTACGTGCAAACGTAATGTCAATGACCTTCGACCTCGCCCACCGTTGACATTATTTGATCTGGCCGGCAGCCACTATTTGCATAACACACTTGTTATTCACATCACACCCTTCCCGAGCTGCTGCCCCGCCAAAATAGTCCGGGCTTAATCAGGTTAAGAGTTTAGAATTTTGACCCTGTGCAGTCGAGGATTCATCTGTAGTAGTTTGTTTTTGTTTTGTTTTTGTTTTTTGTTTTTTGTTTTTTTTGACGGGGGGGGGGTGGATCCATTAGAAGAGAAAAATGAATGTGTTCACTCATGCATTAAGTTTCTCTTTGTTTCAAATACCAGGTTAAAAGACCATTGAATGTTCTTTAATTTGATACATAATCTATTGATCTTGTGAAATCTTTGAAAAATATGAATCTTTTCCTGAGTCTTGATAAAGATTTAAAATTAAAAACTCTGATATGAATAAATGAAATAAAACTAATTTTGGTAATAGATTGAGAAAAAATGCAACCATCAAGAGAATGCAACCTTTATAAGGGATTATTTGAATTGAAATGTATATCTTCTTTGTCATTTGAATTTTTACAGAAAGTATTAAAAAGATAATAAAACTCCATGTGTCACATTTCATGAACTTGTTTGCTAATGTTTGTGTTCTCCTTAGATGATGAGAAGAGCAACCTGGCTCTACAGGTTCTTCCTCTGTTGTTTCCAGCTGGGGTGAAGAAACAGGGGCAGAGAAGTGTACAGCGTGCAACTATGGAAGAGAGCATGCCTGCATTCACCAATGTCGAGAAGGTGATGATAGAAATAGGGATCTAACACTGAAAATAGTGCAATACCCTGTGTTGTGTGAATGGGTCAGTTGACATGCTATGAAATATTTGTCACTTGAGATCTATATCCAGTCAAGTGAACACATTCCTTTTATCATTTAATTGACATTTAGTTATCCTTTAATTCACCATATAGTCAAATTGCTCTGAAAATGCCTGCTGATTCCTGTTCATTTAGTGAGTAATCGATGGAATTTCTATTAATGATAATGATAAGAATACTAATAACAGTATTACCACTAGTGCTACTACTAATGATAATAACAATAACAGTCACCATAATAAATTGTGCTTCGTATGTCCATAGTTTACTGCAGCTGGAATTATCTCACTGTCTACTTGATATATTGTAAGGCAAGATCAAGTAAATTAAAACCATAAACTGGTGAAGGGCTGAAGATAGAGGTGTGTAGAAGGAAATGTAAAAAAAAAAAAAAAAATGATATAAAAGTGGCATGGCAAAATCATGTAGATGAAGGGGGCTTCCATTGGCAATATTGTTTTTCCAAATTCAGAAAATGAATGAATCTCCCAATGTTTATGATGGTAACAACAGAATTCATGTTTGATACACTGATTGATGTTTGTGTTTTTTGTATTGGTTAGATTATTCAAAAGCACTTCTCTTTTATGCCTAGGTTGTGGATCAAAATTTTGAATATTTGTCTTTTATCTGTCTGTTAATCTCTTATTAAAGCTATTAGAGAAATTTCTTTATTTGCTTTTTTACATATAGATGGGACGAACCTGCCTATGTATTTGGAAGGGAAACGAGAACCTCATGTCCTGGTCTTCGGGGAGAGAAAGAATCCGGAGCAGGCATTCGTGGCTGTTGAAGGAGATGCGATCCCTTGCACATCTCTGCTGAAAGCAGTAGATGTATGTTTCAAACTTACTTATGTGTTGGACATCAACTACTGCTGGCAGTGCAGTCATACATATACATATTTGCAAAAGTATGTGTATGGGCTGGGAATGGGTGATGGTCCACCAACATCTGTTGTATTGCTTAATAACTTCGTTGAGCAAGAGTAAAGCCGTAAGGGCTCCACTGTACACCAGCTAGAGCGCTGAATTGAAATGTTCATTGAACAGTAACATCGTATATTGATCTGTTTTTGTAACACATATCTATTTCTGAAGATATAGTTGATTTTGTGGATTGTGGCATGTGGAAATTTTCTTTGGGATTGTCCAGGTTTATATGAGCTGGCCATAATAAGGAGGGATGGTCGATTTTGGTGGCCTTATTGTAGAAGCCCTTTTTGTGTTGCCTAGATTAAATAGTGTGATATGATGCAAAAGAAAATGACACCAAGATCATAATATTTGGTTGATTCGTTTTTATTCTATGCTTTGTTGGAGTAACAACGTAATTTCAAAGGTCAAAAGTCAAAGGTCGAGTGACAATGCTAAAATTTCACATTTTTCTTCATATCTTTGAAATGGTTCACGGTATCTTCATGAAACGTAATGCATATACAATGTACATGTATTGCCTGACATTGCTTCTCTGTGGATGTTTTGGGACATGAAATCAAAGATCAAGGGTCAAAGGTCACCTTAAAATGCTAAAATTGCATTATTGAATGCTGAAATTATACTACTTTCTCCATATTCATACGGAGAAAATATGTATATTCATACATTAATGCACAATGATTGTGTAGGAAAAGTTTTGGGTCAAGTGAAAATGCTAAAATTTTGCTCATCCATATATTGAAAGTGGCTCTTAAGTACTGTCATGGAACTTTGTGTATAATCACCAGAAATTTAGTATGTACCAGTCATGTAACATACGGTCTTACACTGGCAATAAGTCCTGCACCTAATGGAGAATAATGTGATATGGCGGAGGCATGCCAGTCGCCATGGCGACATTTTTAGTTAAACATAATTCGAATCTCAAAACCGTCATCTTCCTCAGAAAAATGCTTCATCAAAAAAGGCTTCATCAGCATTGGCAATTTGAGATATGAGCCAAAAAAAGATATTTCATTGTTTTATTGTTCAACTTCAGAATCTACAAACCGAATGGAAGTCTGCACAATGATTCAGCATTGTGTATGAGATCAAAGATGGCCGGGTTTGAGCGTACCCAATGAGAACAATCATACTTTTTGACTCTTTTCAAATATTTGATCCCCTTTATCTATACATGTATATACTCGCCGATTGACTGGGCGTGCGAACGCAATGCAGGAGAGCTGTGTGTATGTGGGGCTCCCTGATCAAATCAATCACTCAATATTATCAAATATCAATGATCAAATTGTCTATGTGAACTTTTTATCCGAAACATTTTTTTTTTGTAAGCCAATGTTTGATCAATTAGATCTCTATCATCATTAACTTGCCATTGTTAAATGTGCTATCAACTTAAAGCCTGGTTATTGTAGTTTACGACATGATGCCTCGTTTGTTATGATCTAGCAAACTTGAGATATGTGACAAGGTAGAATGTCGTGGAAGACCGAGTGAAAATGAATGTTAATTTTGAGAAAAAAACAAAAACGTTCGTGTACATGCCTTGTATTCTACACACATTGTTGATAATGCTGAATTTTCAATTTGCAAAGAGAGAGTTATGAAAGAAAATGAATGAAAAATCATAAATGTTCATGAATCAATGCAATATTCATTGCAAGCTTTATACTCAATGTTACGAGTAGCATGTTCCGATGATTATTGGTTCAGAATAAAATATGCATTTGTGTCAGTTAAATGTTACACAATTTGTCATAGCATTCATAATTGATTTGTGACTGATGTGTGATTGGTGAGATTGAAAAGATGTTCTGGTCATTTTGAATAGAAACTAGTTGAATTTGACTAGATTCATGAATCACAACACTGACTACATATCTAGTCAAATAACTGATCAGTATATTCTAATCATCTTTTACTAGAAACCGGTCAAACTAACTAGATTTTCTAGTCATAAACATTGACTAGATTTCTACTCAAAATCTGTGACTAGTTTTTTCTAGTAAAAATGACTAGAACAGAGTAAGTGCCCCTGGGATCCTATAATCTAGTCAAATACGACGAGATTCTAGTCATATCTGACTAGGTATTTTTTAGAGTGTACTTGGCTGGCGAGAATGGTAACAGCAAACCCAAAAAAAGTATAACAAGACGTTATTGGAAAAAGATATCTGATGAAGAATAGGAGTCCGACAACAAGCCAAATCAAAACAACTGCTATGATCAGCCTTCTTGGAGTGATCCAATAAAATTATTGATGTATAGTGACCTAGCGGGTCGAGACGTATCACAATCAGTCGATGGAAAGCTAGTCCTAGTGTAATCAATATCGACGTAGACAAGGTGGGCACGAACAGCGCTACAGCACTATAGTGAAACCAATACAGCCGGAATAAACTGATCATCTGATTGAGGAAAGACAGCAAAGAGAGACCAACAGCCTATGGTTAAAATCATTATTAGATAATGATATTTCTCATACTAATGAAATAAATATAAAGCAGGAGTAAAGAAAACGTATAATTGTGTCAAGCTGAGCCCATTGATAATGTGTATGGTGTTATAGTCGGTAATTGTTTTGTGCCACATCATACACTCTAAAAAATACCTAGTCAGATATGACTAGAATCTCGTCGTATTTGACTAGATTATAGGATCCCAGGGGCACTTACTCTGTTCTAGTCATTTTTACTAGAAAAAACTAGTCACAGATTTTGAGTAGAAATCTAGTCAATGTTTATGACTAGAAAATCTAGTTAGTTTGACCGGTTTCTAGTAAAAGATGATTAGAATATACTGATCAGTTATTTGACTAGATATGTAGTCAGTGTTGTGATTCATGAATCTAGTCAAATTCAACTAGTTTCTATTCAAAATGACCAGAACATCTTTTCAATCTCACCAATCACACATCAGTCACAAATCAATTATGAATGCTATGACAAATTGTGTAACATTTAACTGACACAAATGCATATTTTATTCTGAACCAATAATCATCGGAACATGCTACTCGTAACATTGAGTATAAAGCTTGCAATGAATATTGCATTGATTCATGAACATTTATGATTTTTCATTCATTTTCTTTCATAACTCTCTCTTTGCAAATTGAAAATTCAGCATTATCAACAATGTGTGTAGAATACAAGGCATGTACACGAACGTTTTTGTTTTTTTCTCAAAATTAACATTCATTTTCACTCGGTCTTCCACGACATTCTACCTTGTCACATATCTCAAGTTTGCTAGATCATAACAAACGAGGCATCATGTCGTAAACTACAATAACCAGGCTTTAAGTTGATAGCACATTTAACAATGGCAAGTTAATGATGATAGAGATCTAATTGATCAAACATTGGCTTACAAAAAAAAAATGTTTCGGATAAAAAGTTCACATAGACAATTTGATCATTGATATTTGATAATATTGAGTGATTGATTTGATCAGGGAGCCCCACATACACACAGCTCTCCTGCATTGCGTTCGCACGCCCAGTCAATCGGCGAGTATATACATGTATAGATAAAGGGGATCAAATATTTGAAAAGAGTCAAAAAGTATGATTGTTCTCATTGGGTACGCTCAAACCCGGCCATCTTTGATCTCATACACAATGCTGAATCATTGTGCAGACTTCCATTCGGTTTGTAGATTCTGAAGTTGAACAATAAAACAATGAAATATCTTTTTTTGGCTCATATCTCAAATTGCCAATGCTGATGAAGCCTTTTTTGATGAAGCATTTTTCTGAGGAAGATGACGGTTTTGAGATTCGAATTATGTTTAACTAAAAATGTCGCCATGGCGACTGGCATGCCTCCGCCATATCACATTATTCTCCATTAGGTGCAGGACTTATTGCCAGTGTAAGACCGTATGTTACATGACTGGTACATACTAAATTTCTGGTGATTATACACAAAGTTCCATGACAGTACTTAAGAGCCACTTTCAATATATGGATGAGCAAAATTTTAGCATTTTCACTTGACCCAAAACTTTTCCTACACAATCATTGTGCATTAATGTATGAATATACATATTTTCTCCGTATGAATATGGAGAAAGTAGTATAATTTCAGCATTCAATAATGCAATTTTAGCATTTTAAGGTGACCTTTGACCCTTGATCTTTGATTTCATGTCCCAAAACATCCACAGAGAAGCAATGTCAGGCAATACATGTACATTGTATATGCATTACGTTTCATGAAGATACCGTGAACCATTTCAAAGATATGAAGAAAAATGTGAAATTTTAGCATTGTCACTCGACCTTTGACTTTTGACCTTTGAAATTACGTTGTTACTCCAACAAAGCATAGAATAAAAACGAATCAACCAAATATTATGATCTTGGTGTCATTTTCTTTTGCATCATATCACACTATTTAATCTAGGCAACACAAAAAGGGCTTCTACAATAAGGCCACCAAAATCGACCATCCCTCCTTATTATGGCCAGCTCATATAAACCTGGACAATCCCAAAGAAAATTTCCACATGCCACAATCCACAAAATCAACTATATCTTCAGAAATAGATATGTGTTACAAAAACAGATCAATATACGATGTTACTGTTCAATGAACATTTCAATTCAGCGCTCTAGCTGGTGTACAGTGGAGCCCTTACGGCTTTACTCTTGCTCAACGAAGTTATTAAGCAATACAACAGATGTTGGTGGACCATCACCCATTCCCAGCCCATACACATACTTTTGCAAATATGTATATGTATGACTGCACTGCCAGCAGTAGTTGATGTCCAACACATAAGTAAGTTTGAAACATACATCTACTGCTTTCAGCAGAGATGTGCAAGGGATCGCATCTCCTTCAACAGCCACGAATGCCTGCTCCGGATTCTTTCTCTCCCCGAAGACCAGGACATGAGGTTCTCGTTTCCCTTCCAAATACATAGGCAGGTTCGTCCCATCTATATGTAAAAAAGCAAATAAAGAAATTTCTCTAATAGCTTTAATAAGAGATTAACAGACAGATAAAAGACAAATATTCAAAATTTTGATCCACAACCTAGGCATAAAAGAGAAGTGCTTTTGAATAATCTAACCAATACAAAAAACACAAACATCAATCAGTGTATCAAACATGAATTCTGTTGTTACCATCATAAACATTGGGAGATTCATTCATTTTCTGAATTTGGAAAAACAATATTGCCAATGGAAGCCCCCTTCATCTACATGATTTTGCCATGCCACTTTTATATCATTTTTTTTTTTTTTTTACATTTCCTTCTACACACCTCTATCTTCAGCCCTTCACCAGTTTATGGTTTTAATTTACTTGATCTTGCCTTACAATATATCAAGTAGACAGTGAGATAATTCCAGCTGCAGTAAACTATGGACATACGAAGCACAATTTATTATGGTGACTGTTATTGTTATTATCATTAGTAGTAGCACTAGTGGTAATACTGTTATTAGTATTCTTATCATTATCATTAATAGAAATTCCATCGATTACTCACTAAATGAACAGGAATCAGCAGGCATTTTCAGAGCAATTTGACTATATGGTGAATTAAAGGATAACTAAATGTCAATTAAATGATAAAAGGAATGTGTTCACTTGACTGGATATAGATCTCAAGTGACAAATATTTCATAGCATGTCAACTGACCCATTCACACAACACAGGGTATTGCACTATTTTCAGTGTTAGATCCCTATTTCTATCATCACCTTCTCGACATTGGTGAATGCAGGCATGCTCTCTTCCATAGTTGCACGCTGTACACTTCTCTGCCCCTGTTTCTTCACCCCAGCTGGAAACAACAGAGGAAGAACCTGTAGAGCCAGGTTGCTCTTCTCATCATCTAAGGAGAACACAAACATTAGCAAACAAGTTCATGAAATGTGACACATGGAGTTTTATTATCTTTTTAATACTTTCTGTAAAAATTCAAATGACAAAGAAGATATACATTTCAATTCAAATAATCCCTTATAAAGGTTGCATTCTCTTGATGGTTGCATTTTTTCTCAATCTATTACCAAAATTAGTTTTATTTCATTTATTCATATCAGAGTTTTTAATTTTAAATCTTTATCAAGACTCAGGAAAAGATTCATATTTTTCAAAGATTTCACAAGATCAATAGATTATGTATCAAATTAAAGAACATTCAATGGTCTTTTAACCTGGTATTTGAAACAAAGAGAAACTTAATGCATGAGTGAACACATTCATTTTTCTCTTCTAATGGATCCACCCCCCCCCCCCCCCCCGTCAAAAAAAACAAAAAACAAAAAACAAAAACAAAACAAAAACAAACTACTACAGATGAATCCTCGACTGCACAGGGTCAAAATTCTAAACTCTTAACCTGATTAAGCCCGGACTATTTTGGCGGGGCAGCAGCTCGGGAAGGGTGTGATGTGAATAACAAGTGTGTTATGCAAATAGTGGCTGCCGGCCAGATCAAATAATGTCAACGGTGGGCGAGGTCGAAGGTCATTGACATTACGTTTGCACGTAAACCATGCAGATTCCCCATCTATAAGCCAATGTTGTGATCCCAACTCTAATATGATCGTTGTTCCTCTTATATGCAAGTATGATTCATGTTTGATCCACCAAATAAATAGTTAGCACAAGAGTGTCCTTTTCACATATATAAATGCAATGACCTTGACCTTTAAAATTGTGACCCCAATATCTGCTTAGATCATTGTCCCTCCTATATAATGCATACACGAGTCAAATGGTTAAGTTCCCGTGAGAATTGTGCTATTTTCATGTAATGTGATACCTGAATGTGGATCTTCGACATTGAGAATCTTCTTCCACTGCACTTGTTTTTCTGCATATTCCAGAACTCTTGCTGACATTTTCGGCCATTTTTCGAAGAGGGCATCTGCAGAGTTCACTTTCGAAAAGTATCCGAAAGCCTTGATCAACCTGTGATATATAAAAGCAGAAGTTAACATGTAGGCACTTTCATTATAAAATTAACAAACCCCAATCACAACTTATGCATCATCAAAAATGGGATTTCATGATTAATTATTAAAAGATATTGAAAATTTCATGGTAAGAGCAAAGGGAAAACACACAGGATGTTCAAAATAAGACATTTTGGGATCAAAAGTCAAATTTATCCATTTATAAGATGTTACCACCTTATCCTACCTCATTCTCAATTACATTTTGGAAATCCTCCGGAAATTCATTTTTGAAAATGTATATCTTTAGGGATAGAATTGAAATATTTTAAGTTATGACCACTTTGATCCTGATAGGTGCACAATATTTAGGTGTCCTAAAGGATACTTTTTTGTTTAACTTAAAAACTAGAAATGTCGCTATGCCACTGGTATGCCTCCGCCATATCACATTATTCTCCTAATGGGTACAGTACATATTGCCAGTGTGAGACCATAATATAACATGACTGGCACACAATCATTTTCTGGGGATTATACACCCAGTTCCATGACAGTACTTAGAGCCACATCAGTTTGTCGAATTTCCCTTTAGATATGTCAGTGTCATTAGACTTTTAATTCTAGACTTAATTATAGTACATACACAGCCCTGTCGCTCAACCGGCTCCGCACGGCGTCTGGTCAGGCTATTCTAGACTAAGTCTAAAACTATTTTACACGCAAGTGCGCGCTTGCATAGTGAATGAGTGTGGACCTATTTCACGATAATGCCTCTAGAGCTTCTCACTATTTAGGGGTTCTACATGAAGGCTAGACCTTTTGTCTGGAACTGGTGGTAGTTTCTACAGTAGACCTATATAGATCCGAGGTCTAGGCTACCATTGTACCAAGCGCAAGTGTCAGTTAGATCTAGACCAAATGAGAAGAGGACTGAAAGGGCTTAGACTAGCAAAAATGAATACGTTGTTGTTAGAAGATCTAGACTAGATGTTCAATTACCAAGTATCTAGCAACATATTGTATTTGACTATATTTCTAGCTTATCGTATCAGGAAAAGATCAAGCAACTAAGACTAACTGCTAGATTCTAGTACGGTACTTTACACGCAAGTTCACGCGTGCGAAGAAATGAATGAGGACCTATTTCACAATAATGCCTCTAGACCTAGTACTTTACCTCCATCCTTATACTACAGATCTACTAGAGTTCTTCTACATGAAGGCTAGACCTTTTGTCTGGTACTAGGCCTACTGGTACTGTAGATAGGTCTACACTACACAGTACAGAGACTCGATAGATAGATCACCGGTCTATAGGCTACCATTGTACCAAATGCAGTTAGAACTAGGTGCCAAATAGATCTTGGACCGAAGGAAAGAGGACGGGTGGGGACTGACAGGGTTGAGACAAAATGAATTAAGCCCCCTAAAATGACGGAGATCGGCTCGTTCGCCTAGCCTGTGACTCGCGAGTGCGCGGTTGTTTGTGAATTCATTCGAAAAGTGAACCTTCTGCTAATTGTGAAAGGTGGTGAAGTGCAGTAAATCTGATTACATCACCGTAATCGTCTCTAACCAATTTAGTAAAGACCTCCCAATAATGTAACAGCATATCTTACAATTGCTTGAAACCATATTTGTCACAAAGCCGATTTTGGGGGGATTTTCTTTTTTTTTTTTTTTTTTTTGGCAATGTTCACCGATGTTTACGCGTGCTAATCATTGCCGCCCAACAACGCAACGGTTCATGCAGCACGTTGTACACATTTAGGCTAGGCGCGAACAATTTGAGGCAACTTGATAGGCCCAAGGCAGCAGCAGCTCTCCCCCGAGCTCGCCCAATTTTAGCGAATTATCTTTTTAGATAATACTGAATCAATACCTAATATGAAGCTGTACACTACAAGCTTCTAAACACGATTTAAAATATGCTACAAAATAAATACAGCACTTACCCTCCAAATTTTTGATAAATTTGTCGAGGCCCCACTCAGATGTCATCCACAAACTCCATTTTGATCAAGTACGTAACGTACGTAAATAGGCGCGGCGCGCTTGCTAGGGTAGCTAGATGCGTTACATACGCTCAGCATACACTCCTCACGGATCGTGCGATCGAGTACGCTTGAAATTGCTCTCTGCCTGCGCCGCCATCTAGCTCTTTGCGTGCAGCGCGCAGACAAGAGCCAATCACGTTTCAAAGAAGTGTTGACAAGACGGTTCTAGCTAAAGCGTAAAAACGATTGACTCGATTGTAGTCAAATTTGCTTGAAAGTTGATAGAATTCTAGTCAAAATAACTAGAATTTAGTTGAAAAAATATGAACCAAAAATCTAGTCACAAAATGACTAGATATTTTTAAGAGTGTAGGCACAAAAGTTGTTAAAAGCATTGAAAAGAGACAGTTTTCACGAGTATCACACCAGATGTAACTGACTGAACGCATATAACAAGAGTTTCTGTAAACGACAAATTTCGGAATAAATAAATAAATGATAAAAAAATATATGATACCCGTATCAGGCATCTGAGCTGTATTCCCCTGTCCTTACGCGCGGGGTTACGCGCCAGCAGGGAGAAGAGGGGTGAATTTCTCATATTCCCCTCTTTGGCAATATGTGATTTGCGTGTTAAAAACGAGGGGAATTATAGCATCCGGGCACTTGAGCTTCCAGTGAGGGAAATTTACTGTTGATGATATTTTCTCGCGAAGTACTAGTAGTTTTGCGACGAAGGGACACGTAAAACTGAAGGACGATATGCCTGAAATGGGTAATAATAATGATATGGACTGTCTACTTTCGGGGGATACGACATTAATTGCCCTCACGAGAATTGTATTACCCCTCGTCTTCACTCGATCGGGCAATAAGTTCAGGCAAACGTATCCCCCTCATGGCCAGTCCATATTATATCAATATTACAAAAGATAATCGGACTTACAGAGAAAACTTATTTTCCTACCAATGACCAACAAATCATTCTCTATTTCTACGAAGAGATATTTTAAGATAATTGAAAGAAGAACAATAGAAACAAACCTCTTTTGTCTGATCAACAAGAACACGATAAGCGATCCATTGATCAAGTCCCCAAATAGCAGTAAGACAATCAGATACGGCCAAGTTGAATATGAGAATGTTCTGTTTCCTCCGCAAGTGGCTACTTGCAAGAATTGCGAAAATTGTAAAAATGTTGACAATAATCGAGAAAACAGATATTAGAATTGCAGAATAGGCTAGAATTTTTTTCCATAAAATTGCTTGTGGGGGAAAGAAGTCTAGATACGCCGACGATGAACTTCCGTATTCAATCCACGATTGAGTTATGTTTTCCATCTTGCTAGAGTGTTTCGTAAAGACGCCAAGTAGTATCGAGTAAATAGTGAACTGTGACAAGAGCACAACAACTCACATCCTTCCTTCTGGTATATAATCAGGAGTTCAAAACAATGAAATACGGGTTTACAAAATTGGTTAACAAATAAAGCCAATCAGAAGCGCTGAAATGAGTCACATGAGTGCTCTTTAGTTTCTTTCTAACATGCACTGGCGTGCAAAAAGTATGCAGCAAAACAGAATAACAGCACTGCGGGCATGTTTATGGCAGATCACACAGATTTCGTGGTAACACATCAGCATAACTAATTTTGTTGAAATATTTTATAATAGTATATAAAGAAATATTATGAAATATTGCATACTTCAGACAAATATATTTCTCTCTTGCACTTGAGGTCAATTATTGTTTTACTTTGTGAAGTGTGATATGCGTGACTGCATTGAAATGCATTTATGTCGGTTGTCAGTTGAACTGGGTACTTGATTGTATCTTAAGACTATTTTCAGGTGAAAATTGTGGGACAGCGCCAGGCATGTTTATATAAAGATAGAAGCAACTATTCGCAAGTGTAGAACGACACTCGTTGAGGCACAACCATTAAATTTATTCATGGTTATTTCATTCAACCAAGGTAGGTGGAGTTGCTATAGAAAAAAAAAAGAGAATCAATTTACATCGGAGCTTTAATGCTGAACATTCGCCACATGTGGTGCTATAAATTGAAGCCATAGAGATTATTTAGAATAAACGGTGTGAGCACTAAGCCTCTAGGATCAAAACATTAATTTTCTCATACCATTCAAAACACTGAAGATGAAACTTTACACTACGTCTATTGAGTAATTTATTTTGTAGGAACAAACCAAGCATCACATGATGCCACGAATCGAGGCCAATTTACATTATATACCTATCGCAAAATTCGTCGTACAGTATTTTACAGTGTAAATGACAGTCATTTACCGCTGAAGTTGAATGAATTCCATACATTGTATTTGTGGGTAGGCCTACACTGACCCTCAATATTGATCAATGTTCATTATCACGGCTAAAACATTCAAGTTTTTGCCTGCAAGGATGAGTAACAATAGGAATGAATCATCCCTATACCAAACCTTACTGATCACTGGCTTTCATTAAGAATTCAAGGCGCATTAACGGTGAAATATGTTTTGTTCCTAAAGGTATGGAGGCTATCAATGTGCACGTTTAGTGTCATTTAACTTTTTCTCAATTCTTACAAAATGATGCGGTACACTATGAGAAGTGATCCACTCTTCTGCAGTCAATGTACTTTGTAACACGAATTTTCATGAAACATTATCCCCATTATCGCTCTTAGGTCAGTCACTGGAGAACACAACGTCTATGAATAAACGTTTCCTGGTTCTATTCCCCCTTCATAATCTCATTCCGCTTCTCTTTAATTGTTTTCCTCTTCATCATCTTTTTCATGGAAACTAACAATCATTCCTTAAGTGGACTAGAAATTGAGCAGCCCAGACTATGCAATCAGGAAATGGAATATAATTTACATACACATTCAGCACGATTATCCCTTACCCTGCACTGAGGTCATTACGTAAAGAAAAAGCGACAGTACAAAATAACAAGTAAACATGAACTCATAATGCAATTCTCTGTCGCGCAGTTTCCAAATTTCCTCACACAGCTTGGAGCACACACACTTTATACATAAACACATAAAATCATGAAAATCGCTTATACAATGGAAAAGGTGGATATGGGTCCCAGCTGTTTATCATAGTTCTTTGTATATATATAATATATACACGCTATTTCCAGCCATTAGGCATGTTAGGGGAAATACGGAACAAATGATAGTTTATAATAATGTATACTGTATATATATATGTGACCGGCTGGACACGTCCAGTCAGTGTTGACCTTCAATAGCTCAGACTCAATTAGACAAAATCAATCACCTGGTTCTATTTAATAAGGACTGGGAAAAGAAGGAATGCTCAAAGATGATTTTACTGTGTTTCCGTTGTAAAAGAAGGGTGTCTTTATTACTTCACTTTGTTGCAGTATTCCAAACTAAACCAAATTCCAAACAACTCCAAAATTGTAACATTAGACTGAACACAAAGCAAACGAATTCAAAACAACGGAGAGCAACTTATAACAAATTCAAAACAACTAATAACAAAACAACACTTACAGCAACTTTAACAACAAAAGTAAAAAGCAAACTTAAACAACGCAAACAACGCTGAAAACAAGTACAAAAAGGCAACGCAAACACTTAAAGCAACTCTAACAACGCAACACTGTCCGACGCAGAATACAGCAAGTCCGTGTCCCTTTCCCACAGAAGCTATACATAACACAAGGGATGAACCAATCATATTATTACGTTACACACTCATATTTACAAAAAATGCAGTGACATCATTGCGATTGGCAAATGTATTTACATTCAATATGTGAACACCAGAGCATATTGCCTGAATTAAAACTGTTGATATTTGGATGGTTTAAGCTTTTGTTGATAAGCAATTCATTTGTATAAAGCATACAGTTTTAAATGTATGATATCATCATTGTGGCCTGCAAACCAAATACAATAAATGTCACGCGAATTCAATAGCGTTAATGCGCTATCGTCAAACTTCCATGACAGGCAAACTCCATATTATCTTCTATTAACAACAGTAACAAAATTATTTGATTCAAGAAGGGAAAGCCATCTGAAAAGTAAACTCTAAAAATGCAAAACATATTATGTCATAGTAATATTCCGCCTGTTGATTTCATTACCATATGATACACAATATTGGGAAAAACTATTCACCTCTGACATTACAGCATGTGCAGTGCGCTGGGGTCCATCCACTTGACAGAAGTCTTGGTGTCTTCTAAAATTGTCAATACAAATGAATATACTTTCTTTTTTCTTTCCCCATGTTGGGAATCTATAAGTGAAATCGCAAACATGTGCTTGTGTGTATGATAAACAAAGCGAATTATTAAACCCAAGCATCGTTCAATCTACTAATAAACCAGTGCTACCTTTATTAGCCGATAAAATAATACATCATACAGAGGTTTGAAAGCTAGACTCAAAGGACTGATCAGTTGCCATCGCTATAAGAAAGCACAGTAATATACATAATAATATACAAGAGATAGATACATATGTACAAGGGATATATATTTCTATTTCCACCATCTAGCAACTTGAAATATACTGTACACGCGTCAATGGGCGTAGAGGCTTTCCTGCCTGAACTAAATCTAACTAGCTACCTCCTTCGCTCATATTATAGAAACAAAGAACAGCTTGTCTACATCTTCATCAATAGGGGTGCACAGTACATAGCACACATCAACCCAAGTCTTTGGAATAGTGAGAGAGGAAGTTTGCCGAGCAGTAAACATAAAAAGAACAGTCCTTTGAATGTAGCCACTGCTTTAATCCCCTGCATAGGCAGTCACCCTTTTGTAAGCCGAGGCACCTACCAGCATATTGTATCATCCCCTGTACTGGGGCCAAGTTCATTCCCCTTTGTTTTTAATCCTCTCGCGTGCCTACCAAAATCAGCTATAGTGTACATCGGGCTGTGTGAACGCTTAGCTTTTATCTCCATGGGGTCGGGCTAACTCGGCCCACGGGACATCTCGTCCCACCCGTCGAGGGTGGGCCGAGTTGTCCCACTCGTTGGTATCGATAGTGATCGTGAGCGCTCGTCTGTCTTTGAGTTTATTTCGTCTTTATGACGTCTTTTCTAACCGTAATTTTCATGGAATTGTGCTCAGTGGTTTCTGTAAAGAATATTTGCCAACTTTTGGGGGATACAACGACGTAAAAATGAAATTTCAGACGTTTTTATCGCGGTTCGCGATCCCCATAGGTTCACGTTCATTTCGCGCGGTGGGCTAACTCGGCCCAGCTAAGTTGTAGCTGTTGTTTTGTCAGTAAATCTCCGTAAAAATATCAATTTTATCATGTATGAAGGTGTATTCAGGGTTCCTTCAACTAATTTCATCTTCGAGGGAATTTAATTTTGCACATGTTTGGTGAAATGTTGGATATTTGTTCGCATGATTTCATCTTTGCCGTATCCGCACCGCACCGGTCTCGCCACCAGCAGCTCGCTCACGCATCACTGTGGCAGAGCTGAGCAGCGCCATGCCCATGCCCACTCTCGGCGAGGCACGGGGCGGCGCGGCGCGGGGCACCCGCGCGAACTGCACAGAGGGAGCAGCCAGCCACTCCGTAAACGTCGCTACGGATACGGGCGGTGGTTGAAATTGGAGGAAAAGGCGTCATTTGCTGCACTTCCCAATTTTCTCGCGTGAGTACTAAATTCTATGCAGTAGTCAGTTGGCATTTTCCTATCCATTGTCTTGAACTTTGAGCTGAGAGCTAGAGAGGGAGCAACTTGTTTCAACTCAACTGTGTTTTGCTGCAACGTCGCGTGAATTGGGCTGAGCTGGTGTGCTACCGCCAGCCAATGCCAAGGTGAAAGGGCAAGGGTTTCTGCTAAAGCCTGGGCATATAGGGGGTTGCTTGACTCTTTATTTTTTTCTGATTTTTTTTTTGTCTTTTATTTTTTTCTGATATTTTTTTTTTCCAGGATGACTCAATAATATGTATTCCAACCTCATGCAGTTTGCAGTTGTCATTTTGCTGTTTTTCTGTCTATCCCCCAGCATCAGCGTTATTATTATTAATGATTGATACTGAATTGAAAAAAAAAAACAAAACAAAACACACAACACACACATAAAATAACGATTTGGATGCATGCTGTATTGTTGGCAATTATCACGTGACTCGGATGACACTATTCGCTATGTTGGGACACTGCTCCTTAATTTACGAATATGTAACATTATGTGAAAAATACGAGTTTTAATATGTGAAAATGTCACTTTTTTGTGTCTGAAATGATTTACTAGTACTATGGTGAAGTCTGTTTTCAAAGTGATATTTATTCAATGTACTGTAATTGCTAACAGAAATACTGTTGTTACTGCTAATGATTGACAAATTGCCCTACACGTACATCGATATAAATGTTTATGTAAATATGATGATTTATAGAGATAATTATTACATCGATGTAGGGCAATTTGTCAATCACTTGCATTAAAAAACATCTCGACGGAAGAATTTCATGAATTTGAAGAAATACTGTTATACCAGTACTGAAATGAATGGAATATATAACCTTGTAACGAAAGCAGCAGATAAAGCAATAGTAAATTACATTGTGATCGAAGTACATCTATGTAGCAACCTAACTTATCACTTTATCATTGATTTTATTTGTCATATAGACTGCACCTTGCTACTAACAATGAACACTATTGGCCCTGAAATTAATTTTACATTAGTACATGTATGTTCTTTCTGTCTTTTACGCCCAAGTACCAGGTATTACTTCTCTGGCAGGATAGACCAGTAAACTCTGTGGTATTGAATTGCATGCAGACTTGTGCAGGATGGATACTGCAAGTAGTAGTAGGGCCTGGTAGGGGAAAATATGACCAGGTAAGCTCTGAGATTGTAATGTAGTACTAGTTTTGGAACTACATTGCATTAAAGATCAAAAGTGGGATTTTTTTTTTTTGTAACACCTATAACTTTCGACAAAGCTTAACATTTGCTAATATTGCACATTTTTTCTTACCTGCGCCTAAAATTGTATTATGATGGCCTGCTATTATGTAGGCCCACGGTAAGACAGCAAACTTGAATTTGTTGAGCTTCTTGGCTATTTCATTCTTTTCAATCTCAGATCATTATATTTTGTTCAGTTTGTAATTGTATAGGTTCATA
Organism: Diadema setosum; assembly: GCF_964275005.1. Lineage (NCBI taxonomy): Eukaryota > Metazoa > Echinodermata > Echinoidea > Diadematoida > Diadematidae > Diadema > Diadema setosum. Next base: position 9,195,446 of record NC_092688.1, read on the forward strand.
GGTTGACACACATTCTCATTGACCTGTATGCTGTTTCTTTTTATCGCCCTCATTCCTTTCCCATTCATGTGTTCATCCCTTTCACACCACACCTACTCTTTTGTTTAACATTCCATATTAAGTTCGGTAGTCCGAACTTAACTTCCCTTGTCCAGTCGGCCACTACATTGGGATGTTCGACAGTGACATAGAAAAAGAAGAAATAAGTTCTCACCTCAGCTTGTTGACACCGTCCAGTTTATTTTCATTTGTAGTCATAGTGAGTTGGGTTTTTACATTTTAGTTGGTCTCTTCCATTCCTGTTACTCTCAATTTCAATTTCAATTTACATGTATTTTCATATTTCTCATGAAAATAGTACAGAAAAAATAAAAATGTACAGCAGTCTGTCTCAGCATGAAGTCAAAAGTGAGTTTAGAATTGGGCTATGGTACTAGAAATATGATGGGGCCTATACATACCAGCAAGTTTGTTCAGCTGCAACTTATACATGGAGAATAAGCTCATCAGGAGTCACATTCCAGCAGGGCTCCTACCTAGAACCAGACTGTGTGACCATGGTAACCGGCAAGCTGCCACGTACAAGAATTCTGAAATCGGGTACAATAATGAAGGACTTGTGGAATGTAACAGGCAGGCTGATCAATACCTGCATTCCTGGTTATGATCCCTCCGGAGTAGAAGAATAGACAAGGAAAAAAAGCAACAAGTTTACTACCAGGTACCCGGTATGCACTTGCGTGCCGTAGCTGCTAATAAGATGTTGCTTTAAGGCTGCGTTCACATAGAAGTATACTATTCGGGTATTCGGGTTCGTTTTTCGAGGGCACGCGAATAGCTTGAATCGAACGATAGGATTTCCTCACACCGGTTCACGTAGGAGGGCACTATTCGAAAGTACCGAATAGCTGCGAAAAGTATAGCAAAGTGGGAATCGAGCTTGTTCGATTTTCTTGCAGCGTATACCGTCTCTCGTTTATGAAATAATGACACTTTTGGTCTGGATTTGCCCTTTAGCAAAAATAAGCATGTAGACTGACATTCTGATGCAGTTTAGAAATTGTTAATAAGATTTGCTGGGATGTAGGAGGAAGAAATCCTCACTGCATGGGATGCATGGTGAGTTGACGGTGCGGGTGATGGTGTACTCGGTGCATGGAATATATGTAGCACTGTGGTATATGGAGATGCTACCCTCTGCATCAAGCACGCTTCTCAAAGTCACATAGAATAAAGATGAAATAAGAAACATCTACAGTCCTTCATTAAGCTTGCTGTAAGTGATGTTCCCTACCAATATCACTTCATATTGATAACACTAAAACATAGATATAAAACAGATAAAACAAAGCTACAAATTCTTAGTCGCTAATGCACTTCATGGGCAACTGACATGCCATCCTCATTAACCACTCGTTTGTGAATGAAACCTCATCCATTAATTATTTGGCAGAACCAAACACTCTCAAATTATCATATGTAATATAATGAACACCACATAAATCATGATGTTAATCAATATAAAATAGTAAAGACACATCATACCGATGTTCTTACCTTTGTACAAAGGATGAGGGACGGAACTATGCTACAGCCACAGGAGCAGGTTGATTAAAGTGACGTTGCCTGCTTGGACGCCTTCTCAAGAATGATCAAAGGAGGTGCCCCTTCTGAATAACTTTAGGACACGCTTTACCCCTCACAGGGAGATTCCACTTATGGGGGGGGGGGGGAGCCTAATCCCCATGATTATGTAAATTACCTTCTGACCTTACACCACCGTGTATGTACCTCTACCATCCAACTAGAGTACTGTAATATATCTTGCATATAAATATGTGTGGATAGAGAATCAAATAGATAAACATACATATAAATACATAATATACGAGCGAGTGTAATCACCACAGGTAAAGGGGGGGGGGGTGAGTGCTGATATTACTGTGACCCTCACATTGGTTACATGTAAAAAATATATATATATATACATATACATACAATATATATATATATGTACATGTATAATATATGATATATATGTACATATATATATATATATATATATATATATATATATATATATATATATATCATATATACACATATGTATATATGCTTTTTCCAGCCATGAGGGGAAATAAGGAATAAATGATAATTTGGGGGAATTTAATGAAAAGCATGATAATAAAAAAAAATTCAAATATTGCCCTTTTTGAAAAATTATGCGTTAATAATTTATAAGCTCAATAAGGTATTGAATTGACAAGAGCACAAAATGCAAAATGCATCTTACACCACTAAATTCTGTATGTTAATGAAAAATACAGGGGTTTTTTTTCAGAAAAAGCAGATATACCTACATTCCCTTCATGACCCGTTTTCTATGCACATCCAATATATACACCCATCTTTTTGCATCGCCGACAATTTCCCCTAAATTATCTATATATTGATGGTGCAGTCCTAAATCTACACACACTACGCCATGTGTGTCGTACTGTGGTGTAGTCTTTAGGCCCCAGATCACTGATAAGGCATTGTAAAACATTGTCATAACCTTAAGGGGAATAAAAAATAACCTTTTTGGACGAATTCCCCTTCAGATACCTCGTTTTCGGACGTATATTCTCCCTATGGACTCACACGACTCTCCGTCAGAGAAAAATTAGTGCATGGACAAGAACATTTTTGCTATTTTTTTTTTTTTGACTGGGTCAACAGTGCTTTTGCTTGCACAAAAGGAGCTATAGATCTCTGCTAGCATTGAGAATTGTAGTAACATTGTGATTTGTCATAACACGGAGATCGTGGTCCATGGTCATGACCTGTCCCTCCTTGAAACAACAGTATGTACTATATATATTATATACTATATTCATTTAGTCAGTTTTTAGAAACGAGGCTGAAAAAACGGAACCCTGTTTTCAAGTTCGAAAAAACAACAACATTTGAGTACCTTTGAATTGCTGCAACATGTACAATAACGAATTTCAAGGTAGACAATACGAAGTAGTGTGCATGGAATATTTTCAGCCGCTGTATATTCGAAACGATATACATGCTAATTCTGTCATTCTCTTTTGTGCATCTGTATTCTAATATATTTCACAAATCACTAAAAACAACATGAAAACAGTAGCATGGCCATTAATACAGGAAAATGAAAATTACGCGCTTTATTTACTATACCAAGCACAAAATTGTTTGTAGCTGTACGCACTCACCTGTGTTCAGAAATCATATGCAAGAATACATTAAAAGCCCATTAGCTACCATTTATACAAAAACTGACCATGTAAACATTCTTGTTGACAATCAATAGAGGACACTAATAAGTATCGTAAAAAATACGCACACATACACTGTACCTTTCTTCGTCCATCATCTGCATAAACACGTGATACCCGATGTTAAACAAGTTTCTACTTTTGATATAATGTTTTTCTTTATATTTCCTTTCTATTGTTGTCCACACATGACATCATAACCTTTAATATTCTAGGATCCTCATCCAGCGGTTCCAACAACAAAATTTTAAAAATTCATGACTTTTGCATCGATTGTTCGATTTTCCTCAAATTTTCACTGATGTGTTCTACTAATGTTGCTGCTTTCACATTTCTCTTTGGGTTTTGGTTTTCTTTAACCATGAATTAGAAACCGATGGTATGGTAATACACGCCCCACAAGTACAATGTAGCCCTGTGATAAAATGACTCTTCGTGAATTCTTTCGAAATTTGAAATATCAATTGCTCGACAAGAAACATTGACTGTCCGTTTACACAAGAATAAAAACTCCTTTAGGTCTATGATAGTTCAGTTATAACAGAAACTATTGAATTTACTCGAAAAGCCAACATAGGGAACGCCGCTTGATATTCAATCACCACACAATGCAAGATACATAATTTTGTACATACAAATATACATGTGAGAGGAATGGGATCGCGAGTGAAGCGTTTGGCGATTTGTCAAAAGATCTGGGCAGGTTTGTGGGTTTGAGCAACTTATTAATGCGAGACTTGGCACGCTGCTGACTGAGTCGGGCAAGCAAACGTACGTGGCACCACATAAAGAGACTTAAGACAGAAAAGTGTCTAAACTTAAAAGTGCTAGCGGAATCAGATCGTTCTATCTCAATTCTAAAAATGAAAAAGCTCCGTCGTGTGGAAGAGAGCTACCCCTTCCACCCCAACCACTATCAACTTTATGTATCAATATGGTATCGCACGCGCGAAACAATTACGAGCTGAGCTGAGATACCGCGATTTAACCATTCAGTTATCTGTGAATATTTATTTTTATTACTTTTTTGATAGCCAGAAAAAAATCCAACAATTTTTGCCAAAGGTGTGCACCAGATTGCTGAATTTCAAGTCTGAAGTGAAAAAATCTCCCTGGTGTTGGAATATGGATACCCCTCGTCCCCCCCCCCCCCCCCCATCCATCAAGATGGGACACCCGCCCAATCTGCCCCGAGGTGGATGTCCCATCCTGCCCCATGCACACACACTCTACACTTCTAAGCTCTACACAATACATGCAATGACATACAGTCTGCCTACATTTGTGAAATAAACTTGATGTATATACTATAAAAACCACACAATATCAACGTTCTACCTCTCTTCATAATTATGCCAGGGATAGTATACATTTCTTAACTGCAGAAATTCTGCCGTCATCGATATCAATTTTTGCGTTTGTCCTCCAAAGCTCAATAGAATCTCAGCTTCACAGAGCGTAAAGATGGCTTCCTGACAGCGTGCTTTTTATCAGTGCAGATTATAGTGCCCTCTGATGCTTACTTAGATAGTTACCGCATTGTCCCATCCTGCCCCGTGTCCCATCTTGCCCCACCTTCCCCTACATAACGTGCACATAAGGGGCAAGATCGATGCCCAATGTCCCGGTTTCGCTTGAATCTTGCCGCTTCTCTATTACGGCTGAGAAATCAAGTTTAAGGGAATATGAGCAACTGCTATACGGCTTTCATGCGGTCTGTTTGGTCGTGTTTGCTGTTCCCGTCGTCTTCTCCTGCATTTGACGCACCAACCTCGCAACACAGCCCTGAAATCCGTGAGTCGAAACCAGTAGATCGCTGGATTCAGAACGGCATTGAGTAACGGGAGATACAGAAAAACTTGTTCTGCATAATATAGATATGCGTTCGAGATCATGATTACATAAACATCACTATCGATAGACGAATACGCCAAGATGATCGTGACGGTTTGAGGGCACACACATAATATAGTCGTCACGGAAATTAAAACAAACGTGATTAAGATTCTCTTATTTGTCTTGTTTCTACGTGATAGATTCACATTTCGAGATGATGACTCAATTGTTCTATAAATTGTGTAATATATTGCCACAATGGCTACTTGGCTGGCGAGAATGGTAACAGCAAACCCCAAATAAGTATGAGAGGTAACGGCAAACCCCATATAAGTATAAGACTTTATTGAAAAATGATATCCGATGAAGCATATGAGTCCGACAACAAGCCAAATCAAAACAACTGCTAGGATCAGCCTTCTTGGAGTGACCCAATGGTCGTGACCTAGCGGGTCGAGACGTATCACAATCAGTCGATGGATGGCTAGTCCTAGTGTAGTCAATATCGACGTAAGCAAGGTGGACACGAACAGCGCTACAACACTATATGGGAAGTAAAACCAGTACGGCCGGTAGAATCTGATCATCTGATTGAGGAAAGACAACAAAGACAGACCAACAGCCTATTGTTAAAATCATCATTACCTCCGCCAAGGGAGGAGGTTATGTTTTCGTTACCGTTGGTTTGTTTGTCCGTGTGCAAAATAACTCAAAAAGTAGTTAACGGATTTGGATTAAACTTACAGGAAAGGTTGAGAATGACACAAGACTAGTAACAAATGGATAAATTTTGGTAGTGATTTTTGATATTTTGACTGGTAGGGTAAATGAACTTGGGAGTTCAAGCTGCGGATTTTTGAGGTTTTCAAACGCGCACTATCAAAAGTGCGTGCTCTAGAGGGTTTATGACGTAACAAAGGCTACTATATTGGGAAATCGGGCGATTTTTTAGCATGTATACAACAGCAACAGCAACATCATAGGCACAAAAGTTTAATTGAAAAGAGACGTTGTCACGAGTACACACCAGATGTAACTGACTGAACGCATGTACATATTCTGTAAACATCAAATTTCGGAATTAACAAATATAAGAAAAAAAAACTATTACAAAAGATAATCGGACTTACAAATAAAAAAGATTTTCCTATACCAACAAATCATTCTCTATATCTATGAAGAGATATTTTAAGATAACTGAAAGAAGAGCAATAGAAACAAACCTGTTCTGTCTGACCAATATTAACAAGATAAATGATCCATTGCTGAAGTCCAAAAAGAGCAGTAAGACAATCAGATAAGGCCAAGTTGAATATGAGAATGTTCTGTTTCCTCCGCAAGTGGCTACTTGCAAGAATTGCGAACATTGTAAAAATGTTGACGATTATCGCGAAAAAAGATATTAGAATTGCAGAATAGATTAGAATTTTTTCCCACAAACTTCCTTGTGGGGGAAAGAAGTCTAGATACTCCGACGATGTACTTCCGTATTCCATCCACGACTGAGTTATGTGTTCCATCTTGCTAGAAGGTTTCGTAAAGACGCCAATATAGTATCGGGTAATAGTGAATAGTGACGAGTGCACAACAACTCACTTTCTTCCTTCTCCTTCTGGTAAATATCAGGAGTGCAAAACAATGATATACAGGTTTATAAAAGTGATTTGAGAATAAAAGCCAATCAGAAGCGCTGAAATGAGTCACGTGCCTGCTCCTATTTTCTTACTAAAAAAAAATATGCACGGGGTGCAAGAAGTGTGCAGAAAAATGAAATATCAGCACGGCATGTTTATGGCAGAGTTACACCGATTTCTCCTTAACACATCAGCATACGTTAATTTTGTTGAAAATATATGAAATACTATGATAAACTTGCACACTTCAGACACAATCTATATTTCTCTCTTGCACTTGGGGCCAGATATTGTTGTATTTTGTTAGGTGTGATGAGTACGCGTGACTGCATCTTAATGATTTGAAGTATTTAAGCATTTATGTCGGTTGTGGTTACTGTCATTAATCTATCTATTGTTGTTTGTTTGTTTGTTTTCCAACTGGGTACTTGAGTGTATAAAGACTTTATTTCCAGGTGAAATTTGTGGAACAGCACCAGGCATGTTGATGTAAAGCCAGAAGCAACTATTCGCAAGTGTAGAAAGACACTCGTTGACGCACAACCATTTTATTCATTATGGTTAATCTATTAAACCAAGATAAGATACAGTCGCTAAAATAATAATAATAATAATAATAATAATAATAATAATGATAATAATAATAATAATAATAATAATAATAATAATAATAATAATAATAACAATATTAATAATAATAATAATAATAATAATGATAATAATAATAATAATAATAATAATAATAATAATAATAATAATAATAATAATAATAATAATAAATAAAATGATTGTACATCGGAGCTTTAATGCTGAACGTTCGCCACAGGTGGTGCTATAAATTATTGAAACCAAAGAGGCGACTGCATTGAAAAGGACTGGTCTGAGCATTAAGCCTCTTATAGATCAAAACACTGATTCTCTAGCAATACATGTATACCAAAACACTGACGATGAAACTTTACGCTACGTCTATTGAGTAATTTTGTAGGAACAAACCAAACATAATTTGATACCACTAATTGATGCCAATTTACATTATATTAACTATCGCAAAATTCGTCTTACAGTATTTTACAGTGTAAATGACAGTATACCGCTGAAGTTACAGGAATTTCATACATTGTATTTGTGGGTTTGTTCGTTTGTTTGTTTGTTTTTTATTTCCGTCTTCATGTAAAAATACACACATTACAAGTTGCATATACATTGCTTACAGTATACGTACAGAAGAAACGGGGGATTGCCTGTTCAGTCATATTTTCAAAATATGTCTGTTCTTCCACAGGGTCCCGAATTTACAATACAATACAAAAATAACACACTGTATATACAAAACATAAGAAAAAGTAATGAAAATCATATACCGAATTGGTACACTGAGAGTCAACAATAGTCAGAAATAGGTAGATAAAAAGCAGAGCAAGGATAAGAAAAAGAGGAGGAGAACAAACTTACAAAAGAAAAGGCAAGACTCATATACCCCCCCCCCCAAAAAAAAAAGAAAAAAAAAAAGAAATGGCTCTTACATTTGGTACTCCATTGAGTCCTTTTTTTTTTTTTACTATAATGCTCTATCTAGATAATCAGATATTAACATTTGAAAAGATCTTAAAGTTGTTGCGTTACGAATTTCATTGGGCAATTGATTATACATTGATATTCCCCTGTAAAAGAGAGTTCTTTTACAGTTATTCTGATTTGAATCTTCAATGTCAATCAATGTTCATTATCACGGATAAAACATTTCAAAAATTTTTTTGCCTGCATGGATGGGTAAAATTAGGAATAAATCATCCCTATACCTGTACCAAACCTTACTGATCACTGGCTTTCATTAAGAATTCAATGCGCATTGACGGTGAAATATGTTTTGTTCCTAAATAGTCCAGTCAAAACATGGAATGACCCAAAACAAATTGCAATAGAAACCATTCCACTTGCATTTAACCTGGAAGAGCTAACAAAATAAATTATTAAAAGTTCCCTAAAATTCGGGTGGTAGATCAATGCCTAATTTGCATAAATTCAAAACGGCCGCAATGCAACCTATTTAGGCATAAATCTTTGGACGGAAAACCCATAGAAAGTTAGTTCTTTTGTCTATCCAAACCTATGATTTTTAGGTCAACGGACACTGTCATGACATAAGTAGCAACTTAAAAGCATTCCTTTGGCATAATTTGCATCAATTTGCATATAAGTGCATCCAAAATGGCATCATAATGACCTGCTAATATCTCTGTACATAAAGCCTGTAAAAATTAAATTCTGTTGTCTATACCCGGTTTTTCAGGTCAAGGAACACAATTATGATGTCAGTTGTTACTTTACCATAATTTGCATAATATATATGCATATAATGATTATCAAATTGGCCGCCATATGGCTTGTGCATGCCATAACTCCGATTATTTCATGCGTAAGTGGGTCCCCTTGTGTCTGTTATTGCTGAATAATTGCTGCAGTACTTATATTCAGCAGTAAGTCTCCGAAAATCTGCATGAATATACATATTAATACCCTTATTCGAATCACATTTAGTTAGGATATATATGACATATAGCCTGCACAATGTTGATTTTGACGTCTGTGTCTATTATTTCAAGGGCGCAAAACATTTACAATTCACAACCTTAATGATTGTCTTTACACCTAGTTGCATGAAATTGCATGAATGTGCAAATAGGCCTACGTTGCCACCCATGATTTCCTCAAATAAAGCCTCTGAACATTAATCAATTTAATTAGCACTGAACGGAAACGATTTTCATTTAACTTTATCTTCAAATTAGCTTTCAAGTGTGCTCATTAGGTATATACACAAAGATTGACATCTTTGAATTGTTTAATGCATATTTGTAACTATGTTACAATATTTTTGCAAGAGGGAGGGTACATCAATTCCTTATGAGCATGTTTATCTATAAGTTGATATACAAAAGTTACTTGAGTTTGGTATATATTGTAGTAGACTTTTTTTTTTTTTTTTGGTCATATTTTTGGTGCCTGTCACGGAGTGACTTTCTGTAAAAGAGATCCATGGGTTCCGAGCTCACCTGAGTATCTCAAGTACACCTTCCATGCAGTCTTGCAAACTAATAGGGAGAACACAACGAAGTTGGAAGCCTTTAGAGACCTCCAGGGCCAAGGAAGACTAGATACAAGTGTTAATAGAATAGACTAGAATAGATATGTAGATGCATTAAACATTAAGGCAAATTCTCACATTGTATGCAATTATGAGATGTTTTAAACAATTGAAAATTTAAATTTTGAGCGCACTTGGAAGCTAACTTGGAGTTAAATGGAAATATTGGTTCTGTTTGATACTGTTTACATTGATAAACGTTCAAAGTTTTTATTTGAGGAAATATTGTGGGTGGTACAGTACTTGCAAATTCAAGCAAATGTATAGGTGTAAAGATAATCATTAAGGTTGAAATATTAGATACAGACATCACAATCAACATTGTGCAGGTTGTGTATATACATGTATATGTTCATCCTACAAGTATAAGTGTATTCATATAAGTAATTTGAATGAAAGTATTTACGCAGATTTTCAGTGACTTACTCCTGAATGCAGGTCCCGGTACTGCAGTAATTATTCCTGGCAGTGTAGATAAGAGACATAGGGACCAACTCATGGATGAAATTATCGGAGGTATGGCATGCACAAGCCATATGGCGGCCATTTTTGCAAATAATTGCAAAATGCACGTATATGTAAATTATATGTATACAGGAATGCTATTAAGTTACAGGTGACATCATAGTTCCTTGACCTGAAAAACATACATATAGACAACAGAATCTAATTTCTTACAGGTTTCAATTACACAGATATCAACAGGCCATTATGGATTCATTTATATGCAAATTTATGTAAATTATGTACAAAGGAATCCTTTTAAGTTACACTGATGTCATAATTGTGTTCTTTGACATTAAAAAAGAAAACATAGGTTTAGACACAAAAACTGACTTTTACGTCCCAAGATATAAGCTTAAATAGGTTACATGGCGGCCATTTTGAATACATGCAAATTAAGCATTGATCCACCACTCGAATTTGAGGGAACCTTTAATATGTTATTTTGATAGTTCTTCCAGATCAAATGCAATTGGAATGGTTTCTGTTGCAATTTGTTTTGGGTTGACCCCCCTTTTTTCATATTTTGACTGGACTAAAAGGAATAGGGAGGCTATCAATGTGCACGTTTAGTGACATTTCACTTTGTCTGAATTCTTGCAAAATGATGCGATACACAATGAGAAGTGATCTACTCTTCTGTAGTCAATGTAAATTACGACATGAATTTTCATAAAGCATTATCCCCGTTATCGCTCCTAGGTCAGTCATTGGACACGCTGGAAACACAACGCCTATAAATAAACGTTTCCCTGGTTCTATTCCCCTTCATAATCTCATTCCGCGTCTCTTTCCCTGTTTTTCCTCTTCATCATCTTTTTCATGTAAACTAACAATCATACCTTAAGTGGACTAGAAATTGAGCAGCCCATACTATGCAATCAGGAAATGGAATATGATATGTGTATATATGTATATAATTACTATATAAGATAAGAAACAAAATGGAACAAAGTTCTTGCTGTGTTCACCTACGGTACCTAAATTTTCGAGTGTCTCGCTCTTTCTCAAGATCAACACTAGTCTTGAGAAAGAGCGAGACGCTCGAAAATTTGTGTGCAGGAATAAACCGTTAGTGAATACAGCATGAACTTTGTTCCAGCTTTGTTTCTTTTCTTATATAGAATTGATATAAATGTTATAATGATTGTTAGTGTTTTGTTGATGTCTTGTTGATTTGTATTGAATCTTGTTATCTTGCCAACACGTGGACAACCTACGCAATATATATATATATATATATATATATATATAAGCTATACATACATATATATTCAGCACGAGTATTTCTTACCCCCGACACTGAGGTCGTTACGTAAAGAAAAAGGAACATGAACTCATGCGATTCTCTGTCGCGCAGTTTCCAAATTTCCTCAAAGAGCTTGGAGCACACACATTTTAAACATAAACACTTACAATTATGAACATCGCTTATACTGTACAATGGAAAAGGTTGGATATGGGTCCCAGCTGTTATCATAGTTATATATATATATATATATATATATATATATGTATATATATATATATATATATATATATATATATACACACGCTAATTCCAGCCATAAGGGGAAATGCGGAATGAATGATAGTTGGGGGGAATTTGATAAAAAGCATGACAATATTTAGAAAAAGTGTAAATATTGCCCTTTTTGAAAAATTTTGCGTTGATATGGGCTCAATGAGGTATTAACTTCACAAGAACAGAAAATGTATCTTATACCACTAAATTCTGTATGTTAATGAAAAATACAACTTTTTTTTTTAAAGAAAAAGCAGATACACCTGGATTCCCCCAATCATCCGTTTTCTATGCAGATCCATATAATATACACCCATTTTTTGCATCGCTGACAATCTCCCCTAAATTGTATTGATGGTACAGTCCTCAATCTTCACACACTCTGCCATATAACAGTCGTACTGTGGGGTAGTCCATAGGCCCCAGATCACTGATAAGGTATTGAAAGACATTGTCAAAACCTTAAGGGGAATAAAGAACGTCCTTTTGGAACGAATTCCCCTTAAAGGGATAGTACAGTATTGGTGGAGATGAGAATTGGGCTTTAAACTTTTTGCAAGATACCAAGAAAACACCTATAATGTAGTACAGAACATACCATTTTAAGAGGAATTCAAAGTTTATTTGATGAAAATCGGGTTTGGAATTACTGAAGCATCCAAAAACAAAGTAAAACAAAGCAATCGTAATAAAGTGTGGGTCCCACACTTTCTTAGAATCACTCTTTTTTGGTTATCTCAGCCATTTCAAAATCAATTTTCATCAAATAAACGTTGAATTCCTCATAGAATTACATGCTCTTTCATATTTCATGAGAGGTTTCTCATTATCTCACCAAAAAATGTTAGAAACCTGAAATTAGGTCTCAACCAGAACTATACGATCACTTTAAGATATCTCGTTTTTGGACGTATATTCCCCCTATGGACTGTCATATATATATATATATATATATATATATATATATATATATATATATATGTATATATATATATATATATATATATATATATATATATATACATATATATATATATATATGAAGAGTTTGTTTGCAAAAACCGATAAGTCCATTTTTAAAGATTTTGAGTTATGGTCACTGTCATAAAGAACGAAATAATACCTTTTAAATGATATATCAATATAACATATAAAGGTATATTTTTGAAGTTATGGTCAAAAGAAGCAAAAATTTTCTTATTATTCTCTTTATGTTTCTTGGCCTTTAATCGCAAATATCTCCATTTGGCAAATATGGACTTATCGGTTTTTGCAAACAAACTCTTCATATATATATATATATATATATATATATATATATATATATACAGTATATACGATATTCATAATAGTCAGTTTTTAGAAACGAGGATGAAAAAGCGGAACCCTGTTTTCAAGTTAAAAAAAACACTCAACCTTTGAGTACCTTTGAATTGTTGGAACATGTACAATAACGAATCCAGAACCCGTCTCCTATACCCCATCTGGATTACTTTTTAGGCCAAAGTGTTGTATAATGGCAACTGTCGCAGGATACGATAAAATCCGACGAGAAATGAGGTCAGTATATATAGCGCATTACAAGGAATATGACATGTCATCCTATAAAAGTTTGAACAATGAGAGCGCTGCCAATGAAAACTTTTGTTACCTAGAATAACTCCCCATAAACCTCCATAGCAAGTTTGAATAAAATCCGACAAGAAATGTAGCTTATAGAGCATACGTATACAAGAAATGTGACACGGCCTCCAAGTCGGAACACTGAGGGCGCCGTAACCACAAACGGTTGTATCTAGTAAATCCTTCGTGTAGAATGACCACCCATACACCTCTTTAGCAAGTCTGTTATGAGTAAAATCCAGTAACAATCAAGTTAATGCCTAAATAAGCATGCATTTTTGCAAATTTTGACATGATCAGGGTGACCTTTGACCTTGTAAAAGGTGGAACAGTGAGGGCAGCATTATCAATAGTGTAGGTGTATCATAGAGCTCTATTATACGTACTAGAGTGCGGACTCGTCATACGCGCGCACGTTAAGGCTCTGTGATCGCATGGAGCACGATCCGCCATTACAAAGAGTGGCAAAACTTCAATACAGTGCGAATCGCTTGTGTATTAGCAATGTACCGTTGCGTTGACAACCGCGATGAAAATCAACGATTTGAGTGATAATTTGATAATTTCATTCACAAAACTACGCGTTACGCAATATAACTGCTATTTTTAATGTAAATTAAGGCTAAATAATTATCTCCTCAGTAGTGTATCAATTTTCATACGCTGAGCGCTGATTGTTCATCGCGGACATTCAAGTGCAGCTACGCAGCTAATTAGCTCTGATTGATCGAGTGGTGAACGCGACTTGGAGATAACCCCGGGGGCGGGAATCAGTGCCATAGCTAGGATTTCTCCAGTAGGGGGCACCCTGAACTGCAACTGTGATTATTTTTTTATTCAGCATATTTTTTTTTTCTTCAGGAAGTAGGGGTGGGAGGCCCATGGTGGCATACAATCATTTTTTTTTTTTTTTTTTGGGGGGGGGGGGGGGGGAGGGGTAGGTCTCCAATACTTCCAGTCCCGGGGACACTGCCATTACAAGTCCTGTATTAACACAATGCGTGTAAAAGGGGTTGTTTTTCACGGACGGGCGATGTACGCGCGTATGTGAAAAGGGTAGCAAAATCGCTGAAATCAGAGGAAAAGGCCATACTTTTACAGAAGTAGCCAGGCTACTTGAACAAAGGTAGCTTCAGAGTGAATTTGGTGTATTTTGAGATCAAAGGATCATTACTTGTACACACACATACACGCGCGCGCGCACGGGTGACACAAACACACACACACATACCTAACAAACATAAATACACACACATACACATCCATAACACATCCCTAACAAACACAAGTAGGCCTACACACACATACACATCCATAACAAACACAAGTAGGCCTATAATACACACACATACACATCCATAACAAACACAAATACACACACACACTTACTGAAGGCCCCCACCTCAACCTTAATTAGGAATACAATAATTTGAATGGGACATAGTGAATCATATGCCTGCACACACAAACACACACTCTCTCTCACACACACAAAGTCCTGAACATATCACACAAATGAATACATGTACTACAGAGTATAATTATATTCTATGCATTTAATGTTGTCATGGGATATTAAAGGGACTGTACAGTACTGGTTGAGGTAGGGATTCATATTTTGAACATTCCTAAGTGAGATAATGAAAAGCCTCTTATGAAATAATTATGAAAGAGCATGTAATTTTAAGATGGATTCAACGTTTATTTGATGAAAATTGGTTTTCAAATGGCTGAGATATCCAAAAAAGTGCTAATAATAAAAGGCGACATGCCCCAACTTTATTAGCATCTCTTTGTTTCACTTTGTTTTCGGATATCTCAGCCATTTCAAAACCGATTTTCATCGAATAAACTTTTGATACCCTTTAGAACTGCATGCTCTTTGACATCTAATAGAGTGGTTCTGAATATCTCACAAAACGTTAAGAGCTAAATCTTCACCTCGACCAGAACTGTACACACCCTTTAATTCTCAAATTATTCGACATAAATCATAAATGGCTGTTAGAAAATCTGTAATACAAAATACAAAATTATTTAAAGCCCAAGTACGCACTGGCAATATCGTCTGCTTGCACAATTTTGGCAGATGCAGTGCGCGTGCATAATCCAGCACTTGCCACTCTCACTTGCCACTCTTAGTAATGGCGGCGAGCTCTCCATGCGATCACAGCGATTTAAATGAGTACGCCCTCTAGCGATATGTAAATACAGCTCTATGAGGTGTATAGATTTGACTATAATGCATTTACATACCAAATTTGAAAAAAAAAAAAAAAAATGGGTCAAGAAACAAGGCCAGCGTCGCACACACAAGCAGACCCTGTTAAATTTACCTTTTCATGTATAAAGACGGAACAAGCGAGGGCGCCACCACCAAAAACAATATAGGCATCTTCATTACACTTTTATGCACCTTTTTGCCAAATTTGAAGAAAATGTGATAAGAAATGTGGCTGATAGACAACGGCGTAAATCCATACTGAGGAGGGGGGGGGGGGGGATGGTCACCATCACCACGATTACAAGCCCATAACCGGACCGGCGCAGCCTTTTTTTTTTGGGTGGGGGGGGGGTGGGGGGAGAGAAGCTTTGTGCCCCCTCCCCCCCCCCCCCACACACACACACTTTACAGGGATCGGATGCCCCACTCTTTTGCATGAAATATAAAGTGGGAGAAAAGTGGCAGCAACAACATAAAGACTTTTTGTTCTTGTTGCTTTGTTTTTTGTTTTGCTTGTCAGACGACTTTCGGCGGAAAATCAGACCTTAAAGGTCCAGTTTACCTTTGGGAGCAGTGATTTCATAAATGTTCAAGATATCACATTTGATGCATATGTGTAGGTCTGTTGTATCATAAAACATCCTACCATATGAAATATTTGCAATGAAACCTAAAATATAAGGAGATATCAGGGTTTTTCTCAATAAACCGTAACTGTATACGGTTTAGTCTGGAAACATTTTTATTATAACTATTGTTCACATTTTGTGTATTTAACAACACTTAACATCAATTATACGGATTCAAATTTTGACAGTGGTTGTTTCTATCCCTAACTCACATTTTAGAACTATTTTAGAGCACTAATGCTTTCATCTGCAAATGGTAAATTATGCCTTTAAAAGTATGAACACATTTTTCTTTTGGAAATATCTGTGAGAGGGAGCGGAACGACCGAACGGGGGAAGGGTGTGTATGGGGGGGGGGGGGGGGTATCCCTCTCCACACGAGGAAGATTTTGCATTTTCAGACCTGAAATTCAGCGATCTGGTGCTCACTTGTGGTGAAAATTTTCTTTTCTTTTCTTTCAAAAAACAATAAGAAAATGAAATATTCACAATATATTATTGAATGACAAAATCGTGGTATTTCAGCTCTTGCTGTGCGACATCACTGTGAAGGCCTACTAAATAATGGGGCCTATCATCGGCGTAGACAGGATTTGATCTTAGGAGGAGCGGTTATGTGAGGGAACGAATCAAGCGAGGGGGAGGGTATGGTAGGGGGGTTTTCCCCCTCCTATAATACGGTGAAATCTCTTTGCGTTGAAAATTTTGACATTTTTCTGTCCAAAAATTGCCGTTTGTAGCTATATTCTTCGCTTTGGAAATTAAGGGGGGCACACCAGGCGGAACTGCTGTCAATCACTGGCAGCAACATCAGGAGAATGGCATAGCGATTAAATGCGAGCGAGCGGAGCGAGCGAGCATGAAAATTTTAACATTTTACAGTCTAAAAACTGCCGTTTCTAGCTATACTTTTTCGCTTTGGAAATTAAGGGGGCCGCATCAGGCGCAACTGCTGGCAGTTACTGGCAGCAACATCAGGAGAATGGCATAGCAGTTAAATGCGAGCGAGCGGGGCGAGCGAGCTTGAAAATTTTGACACTTTACAGTCCAAAGACTGCCGTTTGTGGCTGTATTTTTTCGCTTTGGAAATTATGGGGGGCACACCGGGCGCAAGTGCCGGCAATCGGGCAGCAACATCAGAATGGCATAACGATATATTATTATGCGAGCGAGCGAAGCGAGTGAGCTTGAAAATTTTGATATTTTACAGTCCCACATGTCCTTTGTGGCTGAACTAGTATTTTTTCGCTTTGGAAATTAAGGGGGGGGGGGCGCACCGGGCGAAAACTGCTGGCAATTACTGGCAGCAACATCAGGAGAATGGCATAATGATTAAATGCGAGCGAGCGAAGCGAATGAGCTTGAAAGTTTTGACATTTTCCAGTCCAAAAACTGCCGTTTGTTGCTATATTTTTCGCTTTGGAAATTAAGGGGGCGCACCGGGCGAAAACTGCTGGCAATTACTGGCAGCAACATCAGGAGAATGAATAATTAAATGCGAGCGAGCGAAGCGAGCGAGCTTCAAAAATTTGACATTTTACAGTCCCCAAACTGCCGTTTGTAGCTATATTTTTCGCTTTGGAAATTAAGGGGGGCGCACCTGCTCACAATCACTGGCAGCAACATCAGGAGAATGGCATAGCGATTAAATGCGAGCGAGCGGAGCGAGCGAGCTTAAAAATTTTGACATTTTACAGTCTAAAAACTGCCGTTTGTAGCTATACTTTTTCGCTTTGGAAATTTAGGGGGCACAACGAGTGCAACTGCTGTCAATTACTGGCAGCAACATCAGGAGAATGGCATAGCGGTTAAATGCGAGCGAGCGGAGCGAGCGAGCTTGAAAATTAATTTGACATTTTGCAGTCCAAAGACTGCCGTTTGTGGCTGTATTATTTCGCTTTGGAAATTAAGGGGGCACACCGGGCGCAACTGCCGGCAATTACTGGCAGCAACATCAGGAGAATGGCATACTGATTAAATGCTAGCAAGCGAAGCGAGTGAGCTTGAAAATTTTGACATTTTCCAGTCCTAAAAACTGTCGTTTGTAGTTATATTTTCGCTTTGGAAATTAAGGGGGGCGCACCGGGTGCACCTGCTGTCAATCACTTGCAGCAACATCAGGAGAATGGCATAGCGGTTAAATGCGAGCGAGCGGAGCGAGGGAGCTTTAAAATTTTAAAATTTTACACTCCAAAAACTGCCGTTTGTAGCTATATTTTTCGCTTTTGTTTGTCCCACTTTTATTTGAGAACCATCCCCCCCTCCCATCGACGCCTCTATACATATTAGGTTGCTTTTGTTAAGTGAAAGATCTGCTGCACACTCTTTGATAAATTAGGGAATATACGTCTATGTCAAAAGTGTACAAAGTTTATCCCTTATCCTGTATAGCGGATCTTTTGCATGTTCATGATTGCAATACAACGATCTGGTGCATAGTTCTGGTGATATTTGGACAATTTTCCATTAAGAAAGTTCGAGATTTGTCCTCATCTCGGGAATTGCTTGGGGGATAAATGATTTGTCTGTCTAAACACTTCCTTTGGGGCGGGGCAAATGCCCCTTTGCCCCCATAGATTCGACGTCCCTGATCTTCCCTTGGTGTAAATGCCCATAGATGTATCCTGACTGAGTCATCAGTCACTGTCGTTTCTCAGGAATGATTCAGGAAATGGAGGGGATTCAACTATGGCGATAAAGTTGTTGTTATTATTTGTTTGTATGTTTTCGTACATATTTTGCCGATGGTCCCCAGTTACTCGCGTCATAGCATGTTTACATGTAGACCTATACTATTTGACGTTGTCAACGCCTGAGCCATACCTTACAGTGTATGTCGATGTTACTTTCTTCGCGAGCGAGCGAAGCGAGCGAGCGCTTGAGAAAATTAAACATTTTCCTACAAGATAGAATACTGTTCAGCTTTGTTACCTGTCTGAAGGCCGGCGTACAAACGTCATGCAATATGCCAAAATTGATACAATCACATTTCTACTTCCTCCATTTTTTCCCCTCAAAATTCAGGGGGGGGGGGGGATGATTGTACAGGCCATCCCCCCTCCTCCATTTCAGGGGGGGGGATATATCCCCCCATCCCCCCATCCCCCCCCCCCCGGGATTTACGCCCATGCTGATAGAGCACACACGAGTAATGTCCATTGGCGTCCAAGTCGGAACACTGAAGGTGCCGTCACCACAAACTGTTGTGCCCTTCATGGAGAATGACCACCCATACATCTCCTTAGCAAGTCTGAATAAAATCCATTGAGTAACAATCAAATTATTGCATAAATAAGCATGCATTTTTGCAAATTTTGACATGATCAAGGTGACCTTTGACCCTGTAAAAGGTGGAACAGTGAGGGCAGCATTATCAACAGGTATAGGTGTATAGATTTGACTATGATACATTTACTTACCAAATTTGAAAAAAAAAAAATCGGTCGAGAAACAAGGCCAGCGTCGCACACACAAGCAGACCCTGTTAAATTTACTTTTTCATGTATAAAGACGGACAAGCGAGGGCGCCATCACCAAAAACAATTTGGCTTCTTCGTCTTACCATAATACACCTTCATGCCAAATTTGAGGATGATCGAAGAAGAACTGCGGCCAGTAGAGCGCTCAAAAGAAAATCTCTGCGGCGGACGCGGCGCAACGAGGACAAATCCATGGTATCCTCCGAACTCTGTTCGGGGGATACAAATATAAACATAAGCGCTTTATTTACTATACCAAGCACAAATTGTTTGTAGCTGTATACACACTCATCTATGTTCAGAAATCATCAGCAAGATCCATGCAAACATTAAAAGCCTAGTATCAACAAACTACCATGCCCATACAAAATGGTAACCACGTAAACGTTCTTGTTAACAATGAGAACACTAATAAGTATCGTACATAATACGCACACATACCTTTCTCCGTCCATCATCTGCGTAAACACGTGATACCCGATGTAATACAATTAGTTTCCACCTTTCATGTAATTTTTCGTTAAACGAAACCTTTATCATTATCTTTATATTGTTGTCCACACATGACATCATAACCTCTAGTAGTCTCCTCATCCAGGGGTTCCAACACCAAAACTTTAAAAATTCATAACTTTTGCATCGATTGTTCGGTTTTCCTCAAACTTTCACTGATGTGTACTACTAATGTTGTTGCTTTCACTCAATCCACATTCTATTTGGTTTTTGGTTTCCTTTAAAGGACAAGTCTACCTTCATAGACATGTGGGTTGAGTGAATGCAGTAATATTAGTAGAACACATCAGTGAGAGTTTGAGGAATATCGGACAATCCGTTTAAAAGTTATTAATTTTTGAAGTTTCTGCTCAATCATGGCTGGATGAGAAGACTACCATAGCTTGTGATGTCACAATGTGTACAACGATATAAAGAAAGAATAAAGAAAATTCAACATATTTTCACTTTTCTCGCATATCAAAAGAACATTCGACTTCTCTTTTTCAGAAGGTAGGGGGAATAATATTACCCTTAACATACATCAATAACAAGTCGAAGAAATGTGCACTTTATTAAAAAAGTAGTCTCTTTTTTAAATTCTCCTTTCATTTTCCTTATGTCGTACGCATGTGACATCATAAACTGAAGTAGTCTTCTTATCCAGCAGTGACTTCGCTAATACTTTAAAATTTCATAACTTTGGAATGGATTGTCGGATTTTCCCCAAATTTTCGCTGATGTGTTCTACTAATATTGTTGCATTCACTCAATCCACATGTGTATGAAGGTGGACTTGTCCTTTAACGATAAATTAGAAACCGATGGTATGATACTATAGTATATACACGCCGCACAAGTACAATGTAGCCCTGTGATAAAACGACTCTTCGTGAATTCTTTCCAAAGTGACAAGAAACATTGACTGTCCGTTTACACAAGAATAAAACTCCTTTAGGTCTAAGATAGTTCAGACATAATATAACAGAAACTTTTAGAATTTACTCGAAAAGCATAAAGGGCATGCCGCTTGACATTCAATCACCACACAATGCAAGATACATAATATTGTACATACAAATATACATGTGAGAGGAATGGGATCGCGAGTGAAGCGTTTGGCGATTTGTCAAAAGGTCTGGGCAGGTTTGTGAGTTTGAGCAACTTAACTTGACTGAGTCGGGAAAGCGAACGTGGCACCACATAGAGAGACTTAAGACAGAAAAGTGTTAAAAAGTGCTAGCGGAATCAGATTGTTTTATCTCAATTCTAAAAATGCAAAAGCTCCGTCGTGTGGGAGAGGGCTACCCCTTCCCCCAATCCCTGTCAACTTTATGTATCAATATGGTATCGCATGCGCGAAACAATAATACGAGCTAAGATACGGCGATTTAGTCATTAAGTTATCTGTGAATATTTATTTTTCTTACTTTTTTACTTTTACCAAAGGTGCACACCAGATCGCTGAATTTCAAGTCTGAAATGAAAATCTCCTTGGTGTTGGAATATGGATATCCCTTGTCCCCCCCCCCCATCAGATTTTCCTCTCCGTCGTACTGATATTCCAAGTCCACTTGCTCTCTGCCCCCCCCCCCCCCCCCCCCCCCCCCCCGCCATCGTGATAACGGATCGACGCCTGCTCTGGGTTTTGACCATAATTATGGTCGTAAATTTGTTAGACGTTTTGTTAGACGTTTGATAGATTATGTTTGGTGAGAGGTTGAGGGCAGACTAATTTCTTGTGGCTTTTAGAGATAAGAAGTGGACCATCATTATACAGACCTGATCTAACTTTAAAGGGATCGTATAGTTTTGGTTGAGACCAAATTTCAGGTTTCTAACATTTTTTGATGAGATGATGAGAAACCTCTTCTGAAATATGAAAGAGCATGTAATTCCATGAGAAATTCAATGTTTATTTGATGAAAATTGGTTTTGAAATGGCTGAGATATCCAAAACAGAGTGATTCCAGTAAAGTGTGGGACCCACACTTTATTACGATCGCTTTGTTTTACTTTGTTTTTGGGTGTTTCAGTTATTCCACATCCGATTTTCATCGAATAAACTTTGAATTCCTCTTAAAATGGTATGCTCTGTACCATTTCATAAGTGTTTTCTTGGTATCTTGCAAAAAAGTTAAAAGCCCAATTCTCAGCTCCACCAATACTGTACTATCCCTTTAATCTCCATACCAGTATCATATGGTATTCAGCATAAGCCTTTATTGTATATCATACAAGTCCCATTTTCCCCAACATCAGTGGGCGAGAATATTAAGAAGGCAACATTCATAGAAAACCGTTGTTTTTTCAATATTCTTAAATGCAAAGAATGATTTAAAAATGTCAAATTCATCGTTGAAATTAAAACTTCTGATGGATCTCGATGAGTAAATCGTTAAAAACCTGTGCGAAATGTAATAAAAACACACATACACGCACGCATGCACGCACACACAAAAATAAACAAACACAAACAAACAAACTTAACGTGCATAAGAGGCAAGATCGATGCCCAATGTCCGGGTTTCGCTTGAATCTTGCCGCTTCTCTCTCCGTTACTGCTGAGAAATCAATTTTAAGGGAATATATTATTATGAGTAACTGATATTTCGCTTTCATGCGACCTGTTTGGTCGTGTTTGCTGTTCCCGTCGTCTTCTCCTGCATTTGACGCACCAACCTCGCAACACAGTCCTGAAATCCGTGAGTCGAAACCAGTAGATCGCTGGATTCAGAACGGTAATGAGTAACGGGAGAGACAGGCAAACTTGTTCTGCAGATAGATATGCGTTTGAGATCTGCATGATTTCATCACTGGAATTAACAGACGAATACGCAAAGATGATCATGGCGGTTTGAGGGCACACACATAATATAGTCGTCACGAAAATTAAAACAAACGTAATTAAGATTCTCTTACTGGTCTCATTTCTAGGTGACAGATTCGCATTTCGAGATGATGACTCAATTGTTCTACAAATTGTGTAATATATTGCCACAATGGCCACTTGGCCGGCGAGAATGGTAACGGAACCCCCCCCCCCCCCCCAAAAAAAAAAGAAAAAGAAAAAAAAGAAAAAAAAAGAAAAAACAGAAAAAAAGAAAGTATGAGACGTTATTGGAAAACGATATGTGATGAAGCATAAAAGTCCGACAACAAGCCAAGTTAAAACAGCTGATAGGATCAACCTTCTTGGAGTGACCCATTTGTCGTGACCTAGCGGGTCGAGACGTACCACAATCAGCCGATGGATGGCTAGTCCTAGTGTAGTCAATGCCGACATAAGCACGGTGGACACATGGTCTACACTAACAAGTGGAGCAAATTCAGCCAGTAGTCACTGATCTGATTGAGGAAACACAGCTAAGAGACACCAACAGCCTATATGGTTAGAATAATAATTTAATGATATTCCTCAAACGTATGCAATCTTAATCTTTTTAGTGTCTGAGCCTAATTGATAATGGGTATGACGCTATGGTGTTATTGTTGTTGTTTTTGTGCTAGTAGGCACAACAGTTGTTAAATGCATTGAAAAGAGACAACGTATTGTCACAAGTATAAAGTGATATACACGTATCACTTCATAACTTATTGAACGCATAATCATATTCTGCAAACGACAAATTTCGGAATTGATCTTCATAAACATAAAGAAAAATACAGAAGATATAATCGGACTCCCGAATTTCAGATAATTAAAAGAAGAAAAATGGAAACAAACCTCATAATCTGCCTTGAAAACATAAGTAAGCCATCTATGTCCAAAAAGAGCAGTAAGACAATCAGATATAAGGCCAAGTTAAATATGAGAATGTTCTGTTTCCTCCGCAAGTGGCTACTTGCAAGAATTGCGAACATTGTAAAAATGTTGACGATAATCGCGAAAAAAGATATTAGAATTGCAGAATAGAATAGAATTTTTTGCCACAAACATCCTTCTGGGGGAAAGAAGTCTAGATACTCCGACGATGTACTTCCGTATTCAATCCACGATTGAGTTATGTTTTCCATCCTGCTAGAAGGTTTCGTAAAGACGCCAAGTAGTATCGGGTGAATAGTGAATAGTGACGAGTGCACAACAACTCACTTTCTTCCTTCTCCTTCTGGTAAATATCAGGAGTGCAAAA
Organism: Diadema setosum; assembly: GCF_964275005.1. Lineage (NCBI taxonomy): Eukaryota > Metazoa > Echinodermata > Echinoidea > Diadematoida > Diadematidae > Diadema > Diadema setosum. The sequence goes on from NC_092688.1 coordinate 9,219,960, forward strand.
CAATGATATACGGGTTTATAAAATTGATTTAAGAATAAAAGCCAATCAGAAGCGTTGAAATGAGTCACATGCCTGCTCCTACTTTCTTACTAAAATATGCACGGGGTGCAAAAGTGTGCAGAAAAATAAAATGTCAGCACGGTATGTTTATGGCAGAGTTACACCGATTTCTCCTTAACACATCAGCATACATTAATTTTGTTGAAAATATATGAAATACTATGATAAATTTACATACTTCAGACACATAATTTATATTTCTCTCTTGCACTTGGGGCCAAATATTGTTGTATTTTGTTAGGTGTGATGAGTACGCGTGACTGCATTAATGATTTGAAGTATTTAACCATTTATGTCGGTTGTGGTTACTGTCATTAATCTATCTATTGTTGTTTGTTTGTTTGTTTGTTTTGCAACTGGGTACTTGATTGTATCTAAAGACTATATTTCCAGGTGAAAATTGTTGAACAGCACCAGGCATGTTAATGAAAAGCCAGAAGCAACTATACGCAAGTGTAGAAAGACACTCGTTGAGGCACAACCATTTTATTCATGATGGTTACTCCATTAAACCAAGATAAGATACAGTCGCTAAAATAATAATGATAATAATAATATAATAATACAATAATACAAGAATAAAATGATTGTACATCGGAGCTTTAATGCTGAACGTTCGCCACAGGTGGTGCTATGAATTATTGAAACCAAAGAGGCGACTGCATTGAAAAGGACTGGTCTGAGCATTAAGCCTCTTATAGATCAAAACACTGATTCTCTAGCAATACATGTATACCAAAACACTGGCGATGAAATTTTACACTACGTCTATTGAGTAATTTATTTTGTAGGAACAAACCAATGATGCCACGAATCGAGGCCAATTTACATTATATCTCATATTCAAGTAATGTGCAGTTTAATGCCCCGTCACTGTACAGGCATGCTATATAACCTGGAAATATTAAACTGCACATTACTTGAATATGAGACCATTCTGTAGCAAATAATTTTCACACAACAATAGATATATAATGTACTCTTAAATGAATCCCACAAGGATTGGAACAATCATCCCCCAGCATTCCCACTGATTCCCAATAATCAGTTACTAGCCATCCCCTTTAAAATTGTGAACATCGCTTATACAATGGAAAATGTTGGATATGGGTCCCAGCTGTTATCATAGTTTGTTGTATATATATATATATATATATATATTATATATATATATATATATATATATATATATATATATATATATATATATATATTCTAGATACTTGCAGTCCGCGTGTTGGTACAGTACAGAAAAGATGACGAAGTATGGTGGTATTCACTGGTAATGCATTTCAGTCCAACAGTGCTATTTACTGTATTCAGACCAAATTTTCGACGAATACATTCGTCTTCATCAGGGTCGACAATGACAATTCTGAAAGTAAACAATATGACTCTGTTCTCTATGTAATAATACAACAATGGAATATTGTTATAAATAAATACTTTATATATATATATATATATATATATATATATATATATATATATATTTCTATATAAACCTCTAAAAAAGTTTGGAAATCTGAGTTTGATATCATTTCTCATTTTTCCTTAGAAATAATTTATTTGTGCTCAATAGCACACAAAGAATTGTTTAATTCTCTTTTAAATGATACCATACTTGTTATGATTATCGTTTACATGGAGGTGCAGTGCTTAAAAATATGAGGTAAAGTGAGAATTTAAAAGCTGCAAAATGGCCCAATTGTTGACGTCCCTAATGGAGTTTCCACATTATGAGTGAGTTCCCCATTGTTTCTTTGGTGTTCATTTACTGTAACATCAGCATTTTTATGGAGTGAAACATGTATGCGTTCAACCAAACAGATAAATACACACACACATACACACACACAGACACACAGACACACACAAATACAAACACTCACAAACACAAACGATCATGACTCAAACCATCTTATCTCACACAACCTCGCCACATTAACCACAACGAAGACATAAAGAAGTGAAATGGCATGTTCTTGATTTTATTGTAGTTTCATCTTTATTTTGTCTTTATTTTGTTGTTATTTTGTCTTTACTTTATGCTTAATCTGTCTTTATACTGTCAATGAACATGATCTGGGCTCAGTATCTGGTGGACGACCCATGTGCTTGCACCACCTTCTGGCACCGTGTCCTCATGCTGTTGATTACTGTAGCTTCGTGATTCGCTGCTGAGGAATGGCGTTCCACTTGTCAACCAGTATCTGACGGAGTCCTGCCAATGTCGTTGCATTTGTGATTTTCTTCCCCACAGCTAGGCCAAGTTGATCCCAAAGATGTTCTGAGGGGTTGAGGTCGGGGCTGCATGCAGGCCCGTCCATTTCAGTGATGCCCTCTCTCTCTCGAGAAAGTCTCGCTCTATGTGGTCTTGCGTTGTCATCTCTTTGAAGCATATCAGCTTCAATTTGCCCTATGGCGCGGGCTTTTTGAACAATGCTTACACGCGGATGTACAACCATAAAACTTGATGAGCTATCAAAATTGCCTGGCATGGCAACACTGAAAACTTAAATGTGAAGTTAAGATATCTATTGAAATTTGCCTTCATGGCTGACCAGTTTAGAACAAAAGACATAACACAACAGAACATGTTCGCTATTTAATCTTCACGACTATTTTCATTCATAAGGACCGTTCTTTCTCATTTTGCAACTTCAATGCAGACCTTATCAGACACTTTTGAGTGCAGGCCTTTACTTGATATCATAATGAGTAGGATATCATTTTCAAGATAATTTAATAATCTTCCCATTGATATCAAGCATGTATTGTAAAGTGCTTACAAAGTGGAGAAATTTACAACTGAAGTCAGATTTCCAAACTTTTTTGAAGGGTTTAGATATATATATATATATATATATATATATATATATATATATATATATATTATATTATATTATATTATATTGTTGTTTCAAGGGACAGGGACAGGTCATGACCATGGGGCCACATATCTCCGTGTTATGACAAAGCACAATGCATGTTACTACAATTCTCAATGATAGCAGGGATCTATAGCTCCTTAGTTTGTGCAAGCAAAAGCACTGTTGGCCCAATAGAAAATAGCAATAATGTTCTTGTCCATGCACTATAGTTTTTTGTCGTTTTTTCTGAAGGAGAGCCGTGTGATTTACAAAACGTGACCACTATGCCAGGCTATGATCTAATGATTTGGAGATTGATTTCTTTCCGATTGCTTGAAATGCAAAACAACACGTATTTCCTCATTATAGTAACCCATCAGTCAGACCCAACTGCCTAGGACATTTGCACGATTTGCAAGAAAAGTTTACGAGGAAATTGCCTCTGAATACTACTTACGGGCATTATCAAACCAAAGTCGAGGGTCAAATAATCTCGCGATGTCTGATTTGTATAATTATAAGGGACTAATGTAGGCCTATACGAATAAAGATCCTTTGCAGCTGCGCGGGTGCAGCTGTCGGCACGTGCATCTATAGTGGGAAATACTGGCGTGTAGTGGGCAAGATATAATGTTAATGATTATCGTTAGGCCCTATAGAATGTGCTCGATATTTGTTGAAACAAGTTTTCTTTGTTGTTACCGTTCTCACTTATCCTAACTACAAACATTTTATCCGGGTTCTCGGATTCGTGAAGAGGGAACATATAATAATAATAATGATAATAATGATAGGACCACTAATATTAATAATAATAATGATAATACATTCATAATAGTGCATTTTTCATAAACGTACATGCTCAAATGCGCTTTACCAATGGATTTTTATTAACATTAATGAAACAGTTGAGTTTTTAGATGTTTTTTGAAGGTGATGAGAGATTGGTGGTTGCGGAGAGTTTCCGTTGATTCCACAGTTTGGGAGCAGCAGATGAAATGTGATGTATACCTTGTGAGGAGCGGAGGGTGTACCGGGATGGGTGACGGATGGTTGTGAGGTCGGATGATTAAGGAGGAGCGAGACAGGGATATATATAGGCCTACTGTAGTATACCTTTTCCCCCTTTTTTTTAACTCTTAATGAACTAAATTGTATGAAATTTCAATTTCACATGTCAAAGAGACTGCAGGATGGAAGAAGAAGGAAAAGAAGAAGAAGATAATTGATACAAAAAAAAAACCCGTCTACTACATAAACATGTGTGTACAAAATTTGAGATTAATTGCAAGTGATTTTCAGAGTTTCGTGATTGTTTCCTAGTCGTTATGAATGGAAATAAAGTATAGGCCATAGCATTATATAGGCCCTATATATATATATATATATATATATATATATATATATATATATATATATATATTTAGAAACGAGGCTGAAAAAAGGGAACCCTGTTTTCAAGTTCGAGCACCTTTGAATTGTGGCAACATGTATAGGTATACAATAACGAATTCCAAGGTATGCTATACGAGGTAGTGTGCATGGAATATTTCATACCGCTGTTTATTCGAAACGATATACATGCCATTTCTGTCAGTCTCATTTGCGCATCTGATTGCTTCTTCTTTTTTCACAAATCACTAAAAACAAGAAAATTGAAATGGAAATTTAAACATAACCGCTTTAAGACTATACACGCACAATCATTGTTTGTAGCTGTATACGCACTCATCTGTGTTCAGAAATCACCAACAAGATCCATGCATACATTAAAAGCCTAAGGTACCAGGGGGTGTTTTATAAAGCTGTTCGTAAAGTTACGATCAACTTACGAGCGACTGGTGATCAGTTCTTGTGCTGAATTATTGAAATTATGATAAGTATAGCACATCATAACTGATCACCAGTCGCTCGTAAGTTGTTCGTAACTTTACGAACAGCTTTATGAAACACCCCCAGGTATACAAATGCTAACCACGTAAACGTTCTTGTTGACAATGAGGACACTAATTATCGTATACGCACACATAATACCCTTCTTTGTCCATCCAATAATACGTCTGCATAAACACGTAATACCCGATCCTATTTATACAAGTTTACACTTTTGGTATAATTTTCGATAACGACGTATAGAAACCGATGGTATACACACCACACAAGTACAATGTAGTCCTGTGATAAAAATGATTCGTGTTCTCTTCGTGAATTCTTTCCAAATTTGAAATATCAATTGCTCGATAAGAAATATTGACTGTCCGTTTACACAAGAATAAAAACTCCTTTAGGCAGTTAGGTTTGTGATAGTTCAGTTATAACAGAAACTATTAGAATTTACTCGAAAAGCCAATATAGGGAACACCGCTTGATATTCAATCACCACACAATGCAAGATATATTCACATGTTGCATGAGAGGGATGGGATCGCAAGTGAAGCGTTCATTTTAATGTGACATTTGGCGATTGTCGATAGGTTTTGGCAGGTTTGTGCGTTGGAGCAAAATATGCGAGACTTGGCACGTTGACTGAGTCGGGCAATAAGAGAACGTGGCACCGCATAAAAAGACTTATAAGACAGAAAAGTGTCAAAAGTGCTAGCGGAATTAGATAGTTCTATTTCAATTCTAAATACCAAAGCTCCGCCGCATGGGAGAGGGCTACCCTCCCACCCCCATCAACTTCATAGGCCTAGAGTCATGCATAGTGGTGTCGCCCGCGCAGGACAAGAGCTGAGTGAGATACGGCGATTTAGTCATTCATTTATCTGTGTATGTTTATTTTTCTTACGCCTCTATGATAGAAAAAACAAATCCAAAAATTATTTTACCAAAGGTGTGCACCAAATCGCTGAATTTCAAGAGAGAAGTGAAAAATCTCCCTGGTGTTTGAAGAGGGATACCCCTCGCGCCCCCCACTCTAACATTTCCGCTGCGTCGCACTTGTCTCCCTCCCCCCCCCCCCCCCCCCTCGTGAATACGGATCGACACCACTAGGTTTTGCCCATGATAAATTATGGTCGAATATTTTGTTAGATGTAGGAATTCATGAAGTGAAGTTGAGGGCAGACTTTCTTGTGGCTTGTAGAGATAAGAAGTGGACCATAAATATTTCAGACTGATCTAACCTTAATCTCCGTACCACTATTGAATTCAGCAAATAGTACGGTCTGCTATGTCGAAATATTGGATCCCGTGAGATTTTAGTGCCAAAACTGATTTTTTTTTATTATTTTGTTTTTTTTTTAGCTAACTTGATCAATTTGGGGGTGCTGAATCCAAAAAAAAAAAAAAAAAAAAATTGGTTCCATTTTTTTCGACCACGTCTTCAGCCGCCATTGAATTTCAAAATGGCCGCCACAGCAAATTGTATTTTGACCCAGTTCTCATAATGTGAGCATCATTGCTAGAAAGTTCAAATTTGATGCAAAAAAGCATGTCTATGATGTCAGACATTCTGATACACCATTGTAGATTGTTTTACTGCAATTTGAGGGCTGCCATCTTGAAATTCAAAATGGCCGCAGTATCTCAGGTTGTAAGCATTATGGAAGGTATAAATTTGGGGCAAAAACCATGCTTATGATGTCAGACATGCTTATATATACATTTTTGTTTTAAATGATGGATCATTTTGGTTGGCGGCCATCTTGAAATTCAAAATGGCCACCATAACAAGTGTAATTGGGCCTATATTTCATATCGTATACATTGTGTAAGTTTCTTACTTGGGTCAAAGAGCATACGTATGTTATCAGACTTTCTGAAACATCTTTTTCTGAAATGATGGTCCATTATCATATTATAGGTGGCCATACCAGAATGCATATTTTGACCCATATTTCATGTTGTAAACAATACAGGAAGTTCACATTTCGGGCATAAACAGGGCTCATGATGTTGAACATTGAGATGCACTTCGATTCTCCTCCCTAAAATTGCAGATCATTTTTCAGGCTGCCATTTTATCATTCAAAATGGCTGCTTTTCAGTTAATATCTGTGGTTACGAGCAACTTTTGGCATATCAATGTTTATGGTGGTGTACATTGTACATTATTTTACAAACACATACACACACATTATTATATACATTTTGTAATAATGGATTATTCGCATTCGCTTCCACTCTTGAAATTCAAGATGGATTTCGACCCATTTGGTGCTGTAATTCCCTTATGGAACAAACACAGTGTTACCACAGTGTGTTCACATAGTTGACTATGTGTAAACAATGCCAACCATGTGGTCACAGCGTTGTCACAGTGTGGTATTTGAGATCACATAGTGTACCACATAATTGGCATACCGAACACAGAGTGGCACACATTTTATACCACAGTGTGGTATAGTGTTACGACAGTGTGTTTACATAGTTGACTATGTGTAAACAATGTGCTAACCATGTGGTCACAGCGTTGTAACGGTGTGGGATTTGAGACCACATTATTGGCATACTGAATACAGAGTGGTACACATATACCACAGTGTGGTATGTATCGAACTATGTGTAAACCCTGTGTTCATAATGCTACCACAGTCTGGTATTTCAGTTTAAGTGGTTTACAACATAATCCCCACATAGATGACATACTGAACACACTGTGAATCATGTTTGACACAGTGTGGTATATTTTGAACTATGTGTACACTCTGTGTTGATAGTGTTGTCACACTGTGGGATTTCAGATCATTCATTTACCACATAATCCACACAGACTTGGCATACCGGACACTGTGACTTGTGCCTACCACAGTGTGGTATATATTGAACTATGTGTAAACACTGCGCTCGGTGTTGTCACTTTGTGGGTTTCAGATCATTCACCTACATCATCTCCACATACTTGGCATACTGAACACACAGTGTGGTATACATGGAAATATGTGCACTCCTGTGTCCATAATGTTGTTACACAGTGGGATTTCAAATCATAGATTTAACACAATAATATCCACATACTTGATGTTTAGGAAAAAACACTACATTTTTTTTTTTTTTTGAATAACGAAAAAACAATGAAATTAACTTTCCTCAAATTTACACTGTAGGTAGCCGCTGAATAACGCACAATTTTGTTGGGTACCGTTTCAAAATATTGCAGGAAACAGCATACAACAAAATTGTATGCCTTAATTAGCTACCTACTATGTAAATTTGTGGAAAGTTGTATTTTCATGTGTTTTCAGTTATTCACAATCAAAAGCGTAAACTATTTTTTAAACATCTATTACTTTGACACACAATTACTCATGTTTACCACATTGTGGTGTATATTGAACTTTGCTATAGCATTGTCAGTATGGGATTTCAGATCTTGTACTACCACATGACATGTTAATCCTTATGAAACCAGGCTTTTTCTGGTTTTGTTGGGGGAGCTTTTTACCAGTGTGGTCAAAGGAATCAAGTATTGTAGTTTATTAATAAATGTACATGTATGTATCAAATTAAAAGAATATGCCTCATCACTACATGTACTCCCCAGAGATTTTTGTCAAGTTTGTAAAGCAACTTAACTGGTCTTATTATCCAGTGAAGTAATAAACCAATAACTTATACATGTAGCTGGACAATATACAACACAATTTAAGTACATGGTAGTTGCAAATGTTCAATACTTATTTATTTTTCTAATTTCAGTTGATACCTTTCAATTTCAAATACTGGCATGGAACAACAGATTCATTTAATGTGATATATGTCCCGTATACATGTCATATTTTATCCAACCTTCAGAAGAATAAATCATGCATTCAATGTTGTGTTAATACTGTTTACGGATGCATAACATCTGTAACCCCACCAAAACTTGGGTTACTAAGATTTCTCCAGAATGTCGTCAGACTAGATTCCTACTTCCTTGGAAAACCCATGGTCACTGTTATTACTACCCCCTCCATTCATCCCTCCTCTGACGTCCGTACCCCACCTGTTTTCCAACAACCCCTCGACCAGTGCACTAGTAACCCCCATGATTAGTCTTAAGATTTCCCCTCCAGCCTTTGACCCCAGTAGCCAATGTCCAATTGTAACCCTATGGGTATTGAGACTGGTCAAGCCCTGTGAAGCGCCCCTGCTGGTGTTAGACTATGTAGGTGTAATAAAACTCAAGGATGGAGCAAGCTAGCAAGTCTAGGGATATTGTTTTAAGCACCCCTCCCTTTTGTTGGTGTGTAGGCACATCAAGAGAAACGAAAGGACCATGTCTCAGAAGAGGAAGGTCATTCTTGCTAGGACAAAGTAGTAGTTGCTTTGGGATTTAGAGACAGTGTCCTACCATGGGCAAAGCCTATACAGAGCGGACTGGTTCTAACTGTAGACCAACATTTTCTGTGACAATGACGTAGAGTGCAAGTCTAGCCCAAATTCTGTCCTCTCGTATTCCTTTCCCCTCCCATTTCTCTGCCCCCCATTTCCAATGAACTGTTTAGGCTCTGCGTGTGCCTTAAAGTATAGTAACTCCATACATTTATAGATTTACTCTACCTGTGTTACATTGTATATTACAGATACTGTTGTGCTATATATTATCAATGGCTGTAAGGGTATGACTGTTTGCAAGATTATTATTTGACATGTCATATGTTCAGAACATATTGTGATCCACGCACTTCAGCATAAGAAATATGTATGTGCAGTGGTTATGTTTAATACATAATAATTATGCAAACGAGGTATAATTATGTCTCTATACCCTAATTGAGTGCTTTTTATGACTTATGCTATATGATTTGTCTAGTATGTTAACTAGATCAGTGTTTGCATGAGTATAAACAATGTGTTATATAGCTATGCTGGTTAGGCAGCAGCTCTAGTGACCAAGGTCACAGGAGTGCAACTTTAAAGCCCCGTAGCTAGAAGGCTTGAGAGTGACTGGAAAGCCTGTCGTTACTGCCCTTGGTCAATGTTAAGACTTTGTCTGGCCAAGTGGATGGTCAGTACGTCAGTCATGTTCCTGGAAGTCAAGGGGAATGAGTGACCTCTAGCCAATGAGGCAGACTTTGAATGATGTCATAGAAACATGAACCAATGATATTTCTGCTGGTCAGTTAACTTCCTGGAAGTTTCTGATTTTCTCGAGAAAGTTTGTAATATTAACATTTTACATAAAGTTAGAAAAGTATAAAAGCCCATAGCTTTGGAGCAAATAGGCATATCTGCTTCCTGCCAGCGCTTTGAGGCCTGCATCCACTTTGCTTGTTACATCGACTGTGTGATCCAGAAAGTTTTCTCACACGTTCATCTGCTGAGAGGTTACCACAAAATACTGGTAAACCCTCATAAGCATCAGCTGTATTGTTATATACAAGTTTTATGTGCCTGTGATACAACTGGTTGTGGCACGTACATCCACTGACTGCCGTGTGGAGCAACTTGTAGTGAAAACGAGTGTTGGCTCTTTTGACTAGGTAAGTCATTGTATTTTTCATAATGTGTATTGCATTGGAGAGTGTTTGTTAATTAAGAACTCGAAATAATAGATTTGGAGATTGCGTATTGAGAGACTCTGATATCATGTATATAAATTCCGAAGCTAGTATATGTTATGCTAAATGTACTGATGATCGATGATTGATGCTTGTATATTATTTGAAGATATATTGCAATGTACTTCAAGGTATTTGCGCTTTGAATGTTTTATGAATGGGCATGATTATGCATACACTAAAGTTCATTAACAGGCAGACAAAATGGGGAAGCTGACTTGGAATTAGAAGTCAGATGTTTGCATACATGCATATTAAAATGCCTTGTAGACCCTCACACTCAGAGAAAGTGAGGCTATGCTCGTAAACATTGAAGTCTACAATGAGCACCCCCCCCCCCCCCTCGTCTGGATTGACAGATTGGAATTATGTCAACTGACCGTTCGCTGTGAGTGGTAGAGGTCACTGCACTATTGAATTGTGGAATGTTTAACTCTAGAGGGGGAGGACTAGCCACTAGAAGTGAAGAACCTTGCAAAGAATTATGTGAGGAATAGTTGTGCGATTGTGAATATAAAAAAGTTATATATTCATGCTTTTAGAATGTATACATGTTAACTGTACATGCGTGGTAAAGTGTACAACTGCTCACTGTAATTATTGTGTGCGTGGAGCATTATTTCTGCTCAAACTATGAGATTTGAATCGGAGTCACATTATTTGTCGACCCCAGATGAAGCAACTATACTGCCAGTTGATCAGATAGATCAAAGCTTTATTTGTGGCAGCAGTGTTGCATATAATTCAGAACGTTGAAATGTTAAACTGAGGAGAGATTACACGGACCGTAAGCTTGCATATTTGTATGTCAAAATGAATTGACAAACATTTGAATGTATACGATTGGAGTTTGTATCTGTATTGTCTACTGCGCTCATATAGGTTTATGAGGCAAGTATGTATAGATAATGTACCAGATCAGAGTGGACTTCCATACTCCTGAAGAAATACTATTGATCAGAAAGACACAATATTAGGAAGGTCCTGTGTCTTGTAAACTCTTTTGACTAGATACATATTTGGATGAGAGCTTTGGCCAGCCTTTGCTTGGTTCAGTGTGACTGACGACTACTGAGCATTGCATCAGCTACCGTGTACGACTGGTTTGTGACTGCTCTGGGCTCGTCGACAGGATAACCGGCGAGAGAAACAAAGAGACAGCAACGAGTCGAATTATCATCGTACACTGGCAAATATTTAATTATGCTAATGTGGCAAAGGTCACATTTGAGTCTGTGAACAAATTGAATTGAATGATGTACTTTGTTGAACGACAAACAAGCTAATAAAGTTTGTCATTGGATTATTTTGTCAAAACTTAATCCCAGGTGTGATATTCTTTATTTATGAACTCGGGAGTGTAACATTCGGGTTACACATCAAACACTAGAAATGATATAATACTAGGAGTATCTGCAGTTGTGGAAAGAGAACAAAAAGTGACATGTTAAAACTTCCCTGTTTCTCTCATAAATCACATGCTTTCCCATGATTTCACCAGGAGGTATTGCATACAATCTATTGGTCACACGTTTCACTACTCTGATGTGTCCAGCATCAGCATGGCTCTCCCTGTCTCTATTCTTTACAAATGGGCCATCATGCTCTACATACTTAATGAGAGCATGATGGGCCATCATGCTCTACATACTTAATGAGAGCATGATGGGCCATCATGCTCTACATACTTAATGAGAGCATGATGGGCCATCATGCTCTACATACTTAATGAGAGCAAAGCGATCACTATCATCTTCCAAAACCACAAAACCATGTACAAATGCCACTTCATTGCCTTTTACTTGTACACAATAATTTCTTCTGGCAGTGTGCCGAGAATATTCAGTAATATGGATACAAACTGTGCTTACAACTGCTTTCTTGTACACTTTAATTACAGAAAAATGTCACAGGATATTCTTGTGGGTTTTTTTTTTTCTTGACATGCTATACCACATGACTATCACAGGACAATATCTCACAGCAGTACCACACAGTAGTACCAACTGGAATAAAAAACAAAGCAAAAACAAAACAAAACGCATATTCCAGAATCTCATTAGTAGGTGAGTTATGCTGTGAATTATGACATTATTGATTTAAAGGGAAGGTAAACCCAAAGAGCAATGTGGATTGAGTGAAAGCAGCAACATTAGGAGAACACATCAGTGAAAGTTTGAGGAAAATCGGACAATCGATGCAAAAGTTATGACTTTTTAAAGTTTTGGTGATGGAACCGCTGGATGAGGAGACTACTAGAGGAAATGACGTATGAGTGGACAACGATACAAAGAAAATATAAAGGAAATTCAACAAAAATTCACTTTTCTAGAATTATGAAAGAGCAGTGGACCAACCGCTTTCAGAAAGCAGGGGGAATAATTGCTACCCTTAACATATGTCAATATCAAGTTGATGGAATTTGTAATTTTCATGAAAAATGGATTTTTGTAGTATTTTCTTTATATTTTCTTGGTATTGTTGTCCACTCATACGTCATAACCTCTAGTAGTCTCCTCATCCAGCGGTTCCAACACCAAAACTTTAAATATTCATAACTTTTGCATCGATTGTCCGATTTTCTTCAAACTTTCACTGATGTGTTCTACTAATGTTGCTGCTTTCACTCAATCCACATTGTTCTTGGGGTTTATCTTCCCTTTAAGTAGTACTTAACCTGTCCTATTAGTCCATGGGCCAAGAGGCGAAAAATTGGTTATTGGTACCATCTCAGGTGGGAATACCTTTTTGGTGTCATTTTGTTTGTTGGGCATAGATATGCTTATCAAGCTATGATAGCATTTCCAAATGAGTAGCTTAGTCCTAATAAATGAATTTTTAACCAATTTGGTCTCGTTTCTATATCCCTATACTTCTGAATCGAGGCTAACCGCTATAGAAACAAGAGCACGGTCTTCTGTATGTCCATGGAGCTTATGGTATGTCCACAGGTGTTCTGTTGTAAACGCGGTGCGCTTAGTATTTATTCAAGGCGGCGAAGGGAATATCCAAAGGGTGATGCTGTCCAGAGCTAAACGCGGTGCGTTTAGTCTTTATTCAAGACGACGAAGGGAATATCCAAAGCCTATGATACAGTGTATATCCCTTTATCTAAAAACAAACAAAAAAGCAATTCCTCGTGGATGTTATCATATCTAAAGTTCCTAATAAAAGGGATTATCTATACTGTTTTTACACTATACCCTTTCAACAAATACATCAGTTTTAAACAAAAACCACTCTGCTCATGTACAATATTATTTATTATAATGTATTGTAGTGTACCGGTACATTGTTTCTGCATTATCTTTCATTGTTGGATGGAAATAAAGCGACAGTGGCGTGGCATTAGCGTTTTCACCGTAGCGTTTTCACCGGAAAATGATGAATAATTGAAAAATACGGCAAAATCCACTAGGAATTGTTTTTTGTTTTTTGTTTTTTGCTTTTTTTTTTTTTGCTTTTTAGATATTAAAGGGATATACAGTGTATCATTAGCTTTGGATATTCCCTTCGCCGTCTTGAATAAAGACTAAGCGCTGTGGACATCATAACCCTTGGATATTCCCTTCGCTGCCTTGAATAAAGACTAAGCGCACCGCGTTTACAACAGAACACCTGTGGACATACCACCGAACTAAAACATAGTGGAATGCGTGTCCCTATTCCCAACATACACGAGACCGTGCAGCCAAATTTACCGAGTTGCGTCGCCATCTTCTTACGGCAATTTTTCCTTATATGGAGTGCACGCTTAGGCGCGGTCACACTGGGCCACTGGTACGCGCGCAAGCAAGAGTACGCCGTCCAGTGGCTAGTGATTATGACGTAACAATGCACGTTTGTACATGACAATGACACAGCCCGCAAGGCAAATCAAGAAGTTTGGCGGAAAGTTTCGTGGGAAGTTTGCTGTCACACTTGCAAAACTTCGAGTTAAACTTCTCGATCTTTTGCCAGTTTGACAAAGTCGATAAAAAGGGTCAAGAGGTCAACGAAATCATGTTTGCACGGGCGCGGTGTGTGTGTACGCTGTATGGCGGCTATGCGGAGGACTCACATTAGTTCTTTTAACATGTTTACGGCTGTTTTTTTTTTTTTTTTTTTTTGTTGTTGCTGTTGAATACTAGATTGCTTTATCAAATCTAGAATGACATATGCACCGTAAATAAATCAAGTTTGTTCATTAATAAGCACTTTAGGTTAGACATAATGCTCGCCACTAAAAGAAGTGCAATTCACTGCAACACAAGATGGCATTTTGCATGAGACGGTGCATCGAATTCACCCCGATAACTTCGAAACTTGTTCTTTCTACCGAAGTTCCTTCGCCGATACTCAATTCTTCCCCTGCATATGCGCTGTTTGAGCGTCTCCATCATACCAAGGAGGTATGAACATATACCTCCTTGATCAAGGAGAAGTGACCTCATAGTATCAGGTGATTTCAACATTCAGATGGATCTACCTTCGCCTAATACCAAGAAGTTCACAGATCTGATGGCTAGTCATAATCTTCAGCAGCATATACAAGAAGCCACCCATTCCCGAGGGCATATACTTGATTTGCTCATGACAAAAGCAAGATGATGTGACAACTGTCCAAAATATCAGGGTCTGTGAGGGCATCTCTGACCACGCTGCCATAATGTGTGAAATCAACACTCCTGTCAAAATCTCCTACAAGAAAATGATATCAGCCGGAAAGTGCGATCAATCAACGTTGGTATGCTGCGTGAAGATCCGATGATGGAATCTCTGCCTTTTATTTGCTCAAGTGCTGAAAATGTTGAAAAAGCTATTAGCAATTATAACTCTACTTTGTCGATGGTTCTGGACAAGTACGCCCCTATCCAGAAGCGCTGTATTACCCTTCGCCCAAACACTCAATGCAGAGGCGGATCCAGGAATTTCGTAAAGAAGGGGCGTGTTTACAAAAATAAAGGGGGGGGGGGGGCGCACGCACCCCTCCCCCATTTTTTTTTCTTTTTATTTCTTTTGTTTCAACAAAAAATAAAGGGGGGCGTGCCCCTGCAATGGTACAATGAAGAAATTGCAAGTGCGAAACTGCGTCGAAGGCAATTAGAAAGAAAATGGAGGAAATCGTTGTTAGAGATTGATAGGCATGAGTTGTATTGTAAACAACGTCAGTATATCCGTTCACTACTCAGGAAAGCGAAAACTGAATATCACTCTAAACAAGTTAATGACTGTGGTAAAGACACGAAGAAACTCTTTCAGGTTGTAAACAAGCTTCTTGGCAGAAAACAAAAATCCCCTCTACCTGAGCATGATTCTGACAAAGAGTTGGCTAACGAGTTTAATCGGTTTTTCGTTGATAAGATAGCGAATATACGTTTATCCTTACCATGTGTCAGTGTGGTTAAAAGTGAAGCTGAAGTTGCAACTACTTCAAAATTAGACTCACTAAATCCAACGTCTGTAACTGAGGTTAAGAATATGATTATGAAGTCTCCAAATAAGTCATGTGAATTAGACCCTTTTTGTACGGATCTGATAAAAAAAAATGTGTATCAGTGACTGCCCCTGCCATTACGAGCATAATAAATGGCAGTTTTGCAGCAGGTGTTGTGCCAAATGAATTGAAAACAGCGGTGATATTTCCAACCCTTAAAAGACCTCATTTAGATAAGAACATGTTAAACAATTATCGACCAATTTCAAACCTGCCATTTGTTAGCAAAGTTATGGAACGTGTTTCCTTTTCACGCCTACGAGACTACTTGCAGGAGAATGATTTTCTTGATAGCCACCAATCAGCGTATCGCCCTGATCATAGTGTAGAGACATTACTGATCAATGTTTGAGACAAATGGATGCTGGGAATATCACTGCTGTTGTTTTACTTGATATGTCGGCAGCTTTTGATACTGTTGACCATTCCATTCTCACCCAGACTCTCAGATCTGTTGGTGTCACAGGACTTGCATTAGAGTGGTTTCAATCTTACCTTGCCAGCCGTTCACAATATGTTAAGATCAATGACAGTAACTCTGATCCGGCTGCACTTACTTGCGGAGTCCCGCAAGGGTCTGTAGGTGGACCACTTCTATTCTCACTATATCTTTCAAGGATTAGACACATTTTTGAAAGACACGACATTCAGTATCACTGTTATGCAGATGATATACAAATATTTGTATCCTTTTCACCAACCAGGACTGAACTCACTGAAGCTGTAAAACGATTGGAATTATGTATTGATGATGTTAAGGCATGGATGGAAAGAAATGGTCTCAAATTATGACAGTAAGTCAGAATTTATTCTGATAGGATCCAAACAGATGTTGTCTAAGGTGAATTCTGATACATGTTTTGTTAGAATCGGCAATAGTAATATCAAGCCTTCGAACAAAGTTCGTAATCTTGGTGTTGTTTATGATGCAAATCTGACATTCAAAGACCACATTTCATATGTATCCCAATCTGTAAGATTTCATTTGCGTAACCTGGGCTCAATTCGGTGATATTTAACTAGATCAGCAGCAGAAAAACTGATGCATGCTCTTATTTCGTCTCGTCTAGATTTCTGCAATTCTCTGTTTTGCAGTCTTCCACAAAAAGAACTCAGTAAACTGCAACGTCTTCAGAATTGTGCCGCTAGATTACTTACTTTCAAGAAGAAAACTGTGCATGCTACCCCAATACTTCGGTCCCTACATTGGCTTCCTGTTGAAAAACGTATTAACTTCAAGATTCTTCTTCTTGTTTACCGTACATTGGGCAAATTTGCCCCTGTCTACCTTCAAAATACTCTTCATCTTCACCAACCACCACGTAATCTACGTTCATCAAACTCGCTAAAATTACAGGTACCTCGAATCAAGCATAATTGGGGGGATCGGGCTTTTTCATATATGGGCCCAAAACTATGGAATGGCCTACCAAAATCTCTTAGAGAAGCATCTTCCATTGATAGTTTCAAAAAGAATCTCAAGACGTATATTTTTAATTTGAATTGACAATATTGTATGCCTGTATGTAATGTATGTGTACGTATATATTGTTTGTTGGTTTATTGTCTTATTATTTTCTGTGATACTGTTGTAACGTGACACAATATGTACTCTGTTCTATAGCGCCTTGAGTATCTTTTTTAGGTAGAAATGTGCGCTCTACAAGAGTCTCACTATTATTATTATTATTATTATCATACCATATACTGTACCACCCGTGTTACCCGTGTGTGTGCGCGCGATTGATGAGGAAGTGGGGGTGGGGTGCGCGATATGACGCGTGCATGAACAATCGAATCGAACAAAATGAGCGAGTGGTTGGATCCACATAGCGTGCACTCCATATAAGGAAAAATTGCCGTAACAAAATGGCGGTGGCAGCAAGTTTAGGTGGCTGCGTATTTCCTGGGTGAACACGCATTCCACTATGTTTTAGTTCGGTGGGACATACAGAAGACAGTGCTCTTCTTTCTATAGCGGTTAGTTTCGATTCAGAAGTAAAGGGATATAACAGCGAAACCAAACGGGTCAAAAATTCATTTATTAGGACTAAGCTACTCATTTGGAAATGCTATCATAGCTTGATAAGCATATCTATGCCCAACAAACAAAATGACACCAAAAAGGTTTTGCCACCTCAGATGGTACCAATATCTGCCTGGCCCATGGACTATATACTCCTACAGTATTACCTATTAAGTGGGAGTGCCGAGGTACAGCATGTGATACTTCATGTGGTGTTTCTGTGGTATTCCTGTGGTATTCCTGTGGTACAGATTTTTGCATAGCTCATGAATATTCATAAAAAGCAATCTAAATTTTAGAAAATTCATATAATACTTCTAAATTCGAAGTATTTATGATGGGATTTCCATTGAACTATTGTCTAATAATGATATTGTTATACCCAATGTCATACATTTTGTTATGAAAAGATAATTTCATATTCAATAACAGTGTTATCTAGTCAGTAACCGTGCCTTCATGCATTACAAATATTGATAGACCTGATGACTATGTGGTGACATATGTATTGATACACCTGATGACGATGTGGTGACTACCACAATGTACTGTGGTGGACTATGTGGCGACTGCCACAGTGTGGTAGCCTATGTGGTGAATACCATATTGTGGTGGGCTATGTGGTGACTGCCACAGTGTGGTAGACTATGTGGTGAATACCATAGTGTGATGGACTATGTAGTGAATACCATAGTGTGGTGGATTATGTGGTGACTACCACAGTGTAATGGACTATGTGGTTATAACCCTGTGGTCACATTGTGTGAGACTGTGGTTTTATTCACAGTGTATTTGATATGTGTTTTGGACCATGTGGTAACGCTTTGTTGCACAGTGTGGTGACGCTGTGTTTCACACTATGGTAAATACACAGTGTTACCACACGTCCCAGAATCACATATTAAACACAATCACGTGCTCGACACTGTGTTACACATGTAGGACCTATGTGTAAGTCAATCACTTCAATAAATAGTATTATTATTGCATAGGCGGGGCTGCTTCCTGTAGGTACACTGCCATGTTGAAATGCAAAATGGCTGCCATGGGAAACATTCCTTTAAGAGCATTGCATTTGAGTAAAACTTGTGAATGGAAAATCATGTGATTCTGGTGTCAAAGTAAATGACTTTCAAAAGTGCCTCAATAACTGTGTCTGAGTGACTAAATGTTCCCATTTAGACGATTTTGTTGTAGAGTTCAAATAAACAATATTAGCCGGATACTAGAAAATTTATCGGAAATTTACTTAGTTAAAGGAGACTTCCGGATGATTTTTAAATTTTTACATTTGAACAACTATACATCAGTTATACTGAGGACAGAGTTTCAGAATTTGTGATA
The DNA here is from genome assembly GCF_964275005.1 of Diadema setosum. Lineage (NCBI taxonomy): Eukaryota > Metazoa > Echinodermata > Echinoidea > Diadematoida > Diadematidae > Diadema > Diadema setosum. The sequence goes on from NC_092688.1 coordinate 9,239,226, forward strand.
ATTGGGATGAAGAATAAGAATATTTTCAAAATTCAGAACAAATTGCAATGAACAAGGATGATGACATGGCAGAGTCACCATAAGAATGCACGAGTTGGGGCTCAAGGAAGCAGAACAAAAGAAGAAGGCATGCATAGATTATACACAGGTGAACTCGCAAGCAAGCGGTATATTGTAATGGAATTACACTGCTACATTTCTGAAATATGTGAACCTCCTATGTTATCATCCTTGTTCAGTATAATTTGTTTAAGGTTTTTCAAAGTATTGTTTCTCTGCTCAAGAACCACAATAAATTCCATAAATCTATACATGGAGTTGTCGATTTAAGTACTACATGATGTGAAATTATGAAAATCGTCTGGAATGTCCCTTTAATGTCTTCTAGGCTCATTCCCTGCATGTGTTTTTGAAATCACAGCACTTGCATAGGGCTGTACACAGGGGAGAATTGGTTCTAATTCTTCCAAAAACAAGGATTTTTGCATTTCTTGCCATATGAACATGATAATGAATTCTGTGGCTACCGCTGATGTGGGAAGCTCAAAGCATTTAATTGCACAGTTTATGCATATCCGCTGGAAATAACTACAATGTACCATATCATATTCCCCTGTATAAGTAGAGGCACAAATTAGGTTGTGAAGGTTCAAGTTCAAGTTCAAGTTCAAGTTCAACTTTATTTCCATTTCCATTGAATAAACAAAGAAAATAATATACAATACATTAACAGAACATACATTGTATTTGTGACAATTTCAAAGAAAACGTACATGTGATCACGAGTACCAACAGAAATTCCTTTTCTAAGGTATATACAAATACATAATACAAAGACTAGAATGGAAATGGAGGGTCCCACTAAAAAGCAAAGCTTGTAGGGTATGGGACCCTCGGAAAATACATACACAAAATCAAAGAAACCAATGTCAACTGACATTAAATTAACTTAGGAAAAAGAAGAAAAAAAAAAGAAAAAACAGGGGAAAAAACAGGGGAAAATGAGACTATGGTACAACACGCGCCATCGTGGACACAAGCACACTGGTCTTCATGATGTAAGTGCAATGATAAAACGCTCCCTGGATTGATATTGCGAAGGATTGGGCGTATGGACCGGTGTGAATGCAGAAGAACGGCAGAAGAACGGCTAAAAAAAGATGACATGATTGAAACAATAAAACCGAACCTAGTTCGGTTGTATATCATAAGATTTCAATAGAAATAATTTTAATTTGTTCTTAAAATTTACTTAAGGTTTACGAGGTTTGTTCTCTGGATGTGTTGTATCAAGACTCTACGAGAGCAAATAGGGAGATTGTCCAGGTTGAAGTCATCCACGCCCAACTTATGGAAGGCATGGACTGTGTCATTGCACATTCTGCATGATTCAAGGCTTAGAGAATTCTTGATCCATCTTCTCTTTGAGACATCCTCAAATTTTGAACTTAAGCCTGCGCCATGAAAGGCGTGACCAAGCAGACCTTTGTTTTTCGCAACAATTTGTTGAACATAATCTCTCAACAATGTCAATTTTAGCAACTGATTGACAAATTGCCCTACATCGACGTAAATAGACACTGAATTGATCAGTGTTTTAGTAGTAGCCATGAAAAAAAAAATCATGGGCGTACATTCTCGAGCAGGATTCGAACCTACGACCTCCTGATCACCGGACTGGCGTCATATCCACTAGACCACCGAGCTTTCGCCCGACAGCAAGTGTTGGTTCTAATCCTTATAGCAGTACCCGCTGCATGCTATAAGGATTAGAACCAACACTAGCTGTCGGGCGAAAGCTGGATAATGACAGGTCTTAGACTGTTGTACCGGCAGAAGTGTTATCATGGCCGGCGGAACCGTGGGGGCTCGGGCCCCCACACTTTTTGTGCACGATACAAAAGAATACATAAGGTGTCATCACTTTGGGCCCACACACTTTTTTTAACCCGGAAGTACGTAAGAGGCACTAAATAGAAATAGATAGAGATCTTAAAGTGTGAGCGCGGTAAGGTTATGTTTTTCCATTGAGGACCTTTTCTTTTTTTTTTTTTTTTTTTTTTTTTTTTTGCTTGTTAGCTCATGAAACCCGAAAGTGGGCCCCCACACATTTGAAAATGCTCCGCCGGCCCTGGTTATAAGAAGGTAGTGGTCCTTAAGCTTAATGACTTTTGATCCAATCTTACACGGTGTATTTCAATTGCAAGAGCTGAATGTCTGGCCTTTCTCATACCATCCGAGACATATTTCTCTATTTTTAAATTCTTTTAGATACAAATTCTTAGTACAGAACATGAAACTTCTCTTTTCGTCTCTTTCTAGAATATTCTCCTTTGAATGTTTTCGATACGTGATTGGCAAACACCACATTCATCAGTTTTAATGCAGTGACAATTTTTGAGATTACCCTCGTGTGATGGTGTTCTAAATTGTTGAGGAATTCTGATGCATCCAAAGTGTCACAAAACTGAGCTATCATTGCTCCTTTGTAGTTTTAGAATCATTGGCGGTACAGCAGTAAGCATCTTGGAAGTCTTGATAATTGAGGATGACCCACACAAGGGCAATCAGGAAAAACCTACTCATTGGCATTCCTTATTCATTCTGTGTTATTCCAGAAATACATCCAGCAATTATGAGCTGGGCGCTTAACACTTATGTTTTTCTATGGCCATTATCTTGAATTTCAAGATGGTGGCCTATCTAATGATCCACAATAGGAAACAGCTGTATTGGAACATTGAACACCACAAGCATGTGCATTACTGAAAATTTGATGTTCCTACAATAATTGCAACATGAGATATGAGTAAAACGCTATGCGGCTATTTTGAATTTCAAGATGGCAGCCTATAAATTGTATCAAAACAATCCACAATATCAGAGTATCTTACATCACAACCATGCATTTTGCACCAAATTTGAACCTTCTACAATGCTGACTGTTTGAGATTTGGTTCAAAATACTGTTTGCTACGGCGGCCATTTTGAAATTCAAAATGGCGGCTGAAGACGTGGTCGGAAAAAATGGAACCAGCGTTTTTTGGATTCAGCACCCCCAAATTGACAAAGTTAGCAAAAAAAAAAAAATTGGCACAAAAAATCTCACGGGATTACATAGTAGCCTCTACTAAAAAAAAAAAGTCTTTACTGTAGATAATATAAGTCCCGTTTTCGCCAACACCAGTGCTCAAGAATACAATATTTTTGTCAATGATATTGATCCAAAGACCGTTAGTTTTTTAAATGTTCTCAAACGCAAAGACTGATGTAAACGTGTCAAATCAATCTTTGAAATTAAACCTTCTAATGGGTCTCGGCGAGTAAATCGTAAAGCCTGTGAGAAATAAAATTGAGAGAAAAAAAAACACCCACATACAAACAGTATAACAAACAAACATACAGGGGGCAAAATCGAAGCCCAATGTCCAGGTTTCGCTTGAATCTTGCCATGCTTGCCGCTTCTCCAGTACGGATGAATAATCAAGTTTAAGGGAGTATATTATTATGAGTAACTGATATTTCACTGTCATGCATTCTGTTTGGTCGTGTTTTCTGCTCTCGTCGTCTTCTCCTGCATTTGACGCACCAACCTCGCAACACAGCCCTGAAATCCGTGAGTCGAAACCAGTAGATCGCAGGATTCACAACGGTATTGAGTAACGGGAGAGACAGGCAAAATTGTTCTGCACGTATCAGATATCCGTTCGAGATCATCATTTCATTACCTTCGTAGATAGACAAATACGCCAAGACGATTGTGACGGTTTGAGGGGACACACATAATATAGTCGTCACGGAAATTAAAACAAACGTAATTAAGATTTTCTTATTTGTCTTATTTCTAAGTGATAGATTCACATTTCGAGATGATGACTCAATCGTTCTATAAATTGTGTAATATATTGCCACGATGGCCACTTGGCTGGTGAGAATGGTAACGGCAAACCCCAAAAAAGTATAACAAGACATTATTGGAAAAAGATATCTGATGAAGCATAGGAGTCCGACAACAAGCCAAATCAAAACAACTGCTATGATCAGCCTTCTTGGAGTGATCCAATTGTCGTGACCTAGCGGGTCGAGACGTATCACAATCAGTCGATGGATGGCTAGTCCTAGTGTAATTAATATCGACGTAAGCAAGGTGGGCACGAACAGCGCTACAGCACTTAATGGGGAGTAAAACCAATTCAGCCGGTAGTATCTGATCATCTGATTGAGGTAAGACAGCAAAGAGAGACCAAGAGCCTATGGTTCAAAACATTATTTAATGATATTTATCATACGAATGAAATAAATATAAAGCAGGAGTTATAAAGAAAGCATATGAAATCTTGATCTGTTCTGTGTCTGAGCCCATTGATAATGTGTATGGTGTTATGGTCGGTAATTGTTTTGTGCTACATTATTGGCACAAAAGTTGTTAAGTGTATTGAAAAGAGACAGTTGTCATGAGTATAAAGTGATATATCACACCAGATGTAACTGACTAAACGCATATGCATTATAATCTGTAAACGACAAATTTCAGAATAAATAAATAACAAAAAACAACATTACAAAATGATAATCGGACTTACAGAGAAAAAAATTCCTACAAACAAATCATTATCTATATCTATGAAGAGATATCTTAAGATAATTGAAAGAAGAGCAATAGAAACAAACCTCATAATAACCATGAACAACAGAAGCACGATCAGAGATCCATCGATAAGGTCCAAAAAGAGCAGTAAGACAATCAGATAAGGCCAAGTTGAATATGAGAATGTTCTGTTTCATCCGCAAGTGGCTGCTTGTAAGAATTGCGAACATTGTAAAAATGTTGATAATAATCGCGAAAAAAGATATCACGACTGCAGAATAGAATAACATTTTTTGCCACAAACTTTCTTGTGGGGGAAAGAAGTCTCGATACTCCGACGATGAACTTCCGTATTCCATCCATGATGGAGTTATGTTTTTCATCTTTGCTCTAGAGGGTTTCGTAAAGACGCCAAGTATTATCGGATAATGTGACGAGCGCACAGCAACTCACATCCCTTCTTCTGGTAGATATCAGGAGTGTGAAACAATGAAATACGGGTTTACAAAATTGGTGAACGAAATATAACCAATCAGAAGCGCTTAAATGAGTCACGTGCGTGCTCTTTAAATTAGTTTCTTACTAACATGCACGGGCGTGCAAAAAGTATAATAATTATATAATTATATAAAAAATATAATAATTGCACTGCAATCATGTTCATGGCAGATCACACCGATTTCTAGGTAAAGCATCGGCATACATTATTTTTTTTGAAAATATGTTTTGATAGTATATTATGAATATTATGATAAACTTGCATACTTCATACAAAATATTTCTCTCTTGCACTTGGGGCCAATTATACTTGTTAGGTGTGATACGCGTGACTGCATTTACATGATTTAAAGTATTTAAACATTTATGTCGGTTTTGGTGACTGTCATTACTCTATTTATTGTTGAGAGTTTTTGTTGTTGTTGTTGTTGTTTTTAACTGGGTACTTGATTGTATCTTAAGACTATTTTCAGGTGAAAATTGTGGAACAGCGCCAGGCATGTTTATATAAAGATAGAAGCAACTATTCGCAAGTGTAGAAAGACACTCGTTGAGGCACAACCATTTTATTCATGGTTACTCATTCAACCAACATAAGGTGCAGTCGCTACAAAAAAAAAAAAGAAAGAAAAAAAAAAAAAGAGAGAATCATTGCACATCGGTGCTTTAATGCTGAACATTCGCCACAGGTGGTGCTATTGAAGCCATAGAGATTATTTAGAATAACTGGTGGGAGCATTAAGCCTCTTGGATCAAAACATTAATTCTCTCATACTACGATTTGTATTCCAAAACACTGACGATGAAATTTTACACTACGTCTATTGAGTAATTTTGTAGGAACAAACCAAGCATCACATGATGCCACGAATCGATGCCAATTTACATTACCTATCGCAAAATTCGTAGTACAGTACTTTACAGTGTAAATGACAGTATACCGCTGAAGTTACAGGAATTTCATACATTGTATTTGTGGGTAGGCCTATATTGACTCTCAGTGTCAATCAATGTTCATTATCACGGCTAAAACATTTCAATTTTTTTTTTGCCTGCATGGATGGGTAAAAAATCAGGAATAAATCATCACTATACCGGTACCAAACCTTACTGATCACTGGCTTTCATTAAGAATTCAAAGCGCATTGACGGTGAAATATGTTTTGTTCCTAAATAGTCCAGTCAAAATATGGAATGACCCAAAACACATCGCAACAGAAACCACTCCACTTGCATTTAACCTGGAAGAGCTATCAAAATAACTTATTAAAAGTCCCCTAAAATTCGGGTGGTGGATCAATGCCTAATTTGCATAAATGCAAAATAGCCGCCATGCAACCTAATAGGCATATATCTTTGGACGTTAAACCCATAGAAAGTTAGTTCTTGTGTCTAAACCTATGATTTTTAGGTCAACGGACACAGTCATGACATAAGTAGCAACTTAAAAGCATTTCTTTGTGCATAATTTGCATAAATTTGCATATAAATGCATCCAGAATTGCAGCATAATGGCCTGTTAATATCTCTGTACATAAAGCCTCTAAAAATTAAATTCTGTTGTCTATACCCATGTTTTTGATGTCAAGGAACACAATTGTGATGTCAGTTGTTACTTTAAAATATACATAATTTGCATAATATATATGCATATGATAATTTGCATAATGGCCGCCATATGGCTTGTGCATGCCATAACTCCGATTATTTCATTCGTAAGTGGGTCCCTTTGTGTCTGTTATTGCTGAATAATTGCTGCAGTACTTATATTCCGCAGTAAGTCTCCGAAAATCTGCACAAATATACATATTAATACCCTTATTCAAATCACAATTAATTAGGATATATATGACATACAGCCTGCATAATGTTGATTGTGATGTCTGTGTCTATTATTTCAAGGGCGCAAAACATTTACAATTCACAACCTTAATTATTATCTTTACACCCAGTTGCATGAATTTGCATGAATTTGCAAATAGGCCTACTTTGCCACCCATGATTTCCTCAAATAAAGCCTCTGAACATTAATCAATTTAAACAGTACTGAACGGAAACGATTTTCATTTAACTTTATCTTCAAATTAGCTTCCAAGTGTGCTCAATAGGTACACAAAAATTGACATCTTTGAATTGTTTAATGCATTTTGTAACTATGTTACAATATTTTTGCAAGAGGGAGGGTACATCAATTCCTTATGAGCATGTTATAAGTTGATATACAAAAGTTACTTGAGTTTGGTATATATAGTAGTAGATTTTTTTTTTTTTTTTTTTTGGGGGGGGGGTCATATTTTTGGTGCCTTGTCACTGAGTGACTTTCTGTAAAAGAGATCCATGGGTTCCGAGCTCACCTGAGTATCTCAAGTTCACCTTCCATGGAGTCTTGCATGCAGACTACTAACTAGAGAGAACACATCAAAGTTGGAAGCCTTTAGAGACCTCCAGGGCCAAGGACGACTAGATACAAGTGTAAATAGAATAGACTAGAATAGATATGTAGATGCATTAAACACTAAGGCAAATTCTCACATTGTATGCAATTATGCGATGTTTTAAACAATTGAAAATTTTAATTTTTGTGTACTCATTGAGCGCAATGGGAAGCTAATTTGGAGCTAGAGTTAAATGGCAATATTGGTTCTGTTTGATACTGTTTACATTGATTAACGTTCAAAGGCTTTATTTGAGGAAATTGTGGGTGGTACAGTACTTGCAAATTCATGCAAATGTATAGGTGTAAAGATAATCATTAAGATACAGAAATCACAATCAACATTGTGCAGGTTGTGTACATAGGGATGTTTATCCTAGAAGTATAAGTGTGTCGAATTGAATGAAAGTATTTATGCAGATTTTCAGTGACTTGCTCCTGAATACAGGTACCGATACTGCAGTAATTATTCCTGGCAGTGTAGATAAGAGACATAGGGACCCACTCATGGATGAAATAATCTGAGTTATGGCATGCACAAGCCATATGGCGGCCATTTTGTAAATAATTGCAAAATGCACATATATGTAAATTATATGTATATAGGAATGCTTTTAAGTTACAGGTGACATCATAATTGTGTTCCTTGACCTGAAAAACATAGATATAGACAACAGAATTTAATTTCTTACAGGTTTTAATTACACAGATATTAATAGGCCATTAGGGATTCATTTATATGCAAATTTATGTAAATTATGTACAAAGGAATACTTTTAAGTTATACTCATGTCATAATTGTGTTCTTTGACATAAAAAAACATAGGTTTAGACACAAAAACTGACTTTCTATGGGTTTTACGTCCCAAGATATAAGCTTAAATAGGTTACATGGCGGCCATTTTGAATATATGCAAATTAAGCATTGATCCACCACACAAATTTTAGGGAACCTTTAATATGTTATTTTAATGGCTCTTCCAGATCAAATGCAATTGGAATGGTTTCTGTTGCAATTTGTTTTTGGTTGACCCCCTTTTTTCATATTTTGACTAGACTAAAAGGAATAGGGAGGCTATTGTGCCCGTTTTGTGACATTTCACTTTGTTTGAATTCTTGCAAAATGATGCGATACACTATGAGAAGTGATCTACTCTTCTGTAATCAATGTAAATTACGACATGAACTTTCATAAAACATTATCCCCGTTATCGCTCCTATTAGGTCGGTCACTGGACACGCTGGAGAACACAACACCTATAAATAAACGTTTCCCTGGTTCTATTCCCCTTCATAATCTCATTCCGCTCTCTTTCCCCGTTTTTCCTCTTCATCATCTTTTTCATGTAAACTAACAATCATACCTTAAGTGGACTAGAAATTGAGCAGCCCAGACTATGCAATCAGGAAATGGAATATGATATGTGTATATATGTATATAATTACTATATAAGATAAGAAACAAAACTGGAACAAAGTTCATGCTGTATTCACCAACGGTACCTAAATTTTCGAGCGTCTCGCTCTTTCTCAAGATCGACACTTGAGAAAGAGCGAGACGCTCGAAAATTTGTGTGCAGAAATAAACCGTTGGTGAATACAGCATGAACTTTGTTCCAGTTTTGTTTCTTATCTTGTTATCTTGCCAACACGTGGACAACCTACACAATATATAATATATATATATATATATATATATATATATATATATATATATATGTGTGTGTGTGTGTGTGTGTGTATTCAGCACGAGTATCTTTTACCCCCGACAATGAGGTCATTACGTAAAGAAAAAGCGGCATGAACATGAACAGTTTCCAAATTTCCTCAAAGAGCTTGGAGCACACACATTTTAAACATAAACACTTACAATATATGAATATCGCTTATACTGTACACACTAAAAAATAGGAGAGCAAATATGTACCCCTAGAGGTACAGATGCTTGTCCCTATACAAGGAACCCTAGCGGCACTTATATGTACCCCATACAGGGGTACATATAAGTACCCCTACCTGGGGTACAGATATGTACCCTATGGAGTACTTATTTGTACGTTTAAGGGTACTCATTTGTATCATTATAGGTACTTATATGTTCCCTTAGGTGGTACTTATATGTTCCTCTGTATGGGGTACATATAAGTACCCCTGTATGGGGTACAGATGAGTACTTCTAGGGTTCCTTGTATAGGGACAAGCATATGTACCACTAGGGGTACATATTTGTACTCCTATTTTTGGTATGTGACTGCCTAAGTAAACAATATGACACACACACAAACACGCACACAAACACATGCATACAATCTATGAGAGTAAGTTTACAGCATACAACTGTATGTATAAGACATGCTAAGGTGTTTTTCCTTGATATACAATGTACACAATATATGCTTTATTTACTGGAAACTTATAACAAAGCAAAAGCATCCACGTGTTGAAATTGCACTACAAACACAGAGGGCTATACATACGAATAAGGTTGTTGCATTTAAAAATATACATGTACACGATGTAGTAGTGCACTGTACCAAATAAGTTGCCATTTTTGTGAATTTGTGAATCATTTTTGGTTGGCAAATTTACCAAGCAAAATTCTCACCAAGCGCTACTGGGGTATAATATTTAGTGCATTTAAGATGGTCTCAGTGTCAATTCACGAAAATAAGATCTTGTGACAATTTCTGTGACCTTCTCATTCACAAAAATATTTATGTACGCAAAGACGAACAGCTTATGCAGTACATGTAGTTGAGACTGCTTATCTTTGGCACAATGTACAACAGTGTAGGTACCTACAGGGAATACATAACAATTGCACAACAAAGAAATATGTCATAATATACACTCAAATATTGAGATTACACAGCCATGAAATCCATACATGCTCAAAATTCACATTTCCATAATTTCTCATGAATCATAAGTTGGCTTGAAGAACATCTTTCACTTGTCCACACATTGAACATCCTACACAATCATATCAAATGAAATATCACTTGATTTAATTTGTTTGTAAATCACTTCAGTTAAATTATAGAAACAGCTGTTCATAATCTTTAAATCAAAGGTAAAATCTTTGACAGAAAAACACTGTGGCACTTATAGGTAAATATGGAACGAAATTTGGCATCTAAAGGGCAAAATGAAACAAGTATACAGGCTGTATCAGAATTGCTCTGAATTAAGAAGGGTTTTGTTTTTTAAATGGCCTTTTTAAACCTTACCTTTGAATTTCAAGAGAAATGGAATACATGTAAAACTAGAAATATTGCTATGGTAAGTGGTATACATCCACCATAATGCACGCTTCTCCAATAGGTCTATGTTATGTCTTGATGTGTGACGACAGTTTCACATAAGTGGCAAAATAGTAAAATGAAAAATGTTACAAGTGTCACAAATGTGTTGAGTGTCTACTTTCCTTGAACTAATTTTAATTGGATAATAGCTAAGAGAGAGTCTTATAGCCTAAGAAAGCAGGTATTTGGGGATCGAGGAAAGTTCTTTGCTTTCATAATGCACATGAACAGATTTTATGTCCCATGTGTATATCCACTTCTTCGCAGTAATAGATACCTACTGTCAATACACTGTAAATGTCTGTCTACCTGTGCTTATCAAAATTCCTCTTACTCTGTCACGAAGAAAACTACATTCAAATTGATGCATTATAAGACAATGTACAGTGAGTTTTGATTAAACCAAAGTGATACCCCTTGCTCTTCACACAAGAAACACATTTGTATGTCAGAAAAAAGTAAACAAATTATGCACCATTAAGAAATGGGTAGGCCACAGATATGAATTGGATGTCGGTAGTAGACGTACTGCATGTACATACCTGTATTATTATCGCACTGTTTGTCACCATCAATTATATTTTAAAGTATGATATTTCTTCCTATAGAACACAATTTTATATACTTGTGCATTTAGTGAAAGAGATTTGTATCTTCATTATGTAACAGCACACTGGTCATATCATAATGTAGTATCAAATCCATGTAGTGAGTGCTTGTTTTGCACGCTGCGTAAATACAGCTTTATATCCGACTGGAGAGAAGTCATGACACCCCCCCCCCCCCCCCCCCAAAAAAAAAAAAAAAAAAAAAAAATGAAGATGTGTGAACCCGCTGAAAAGTCATGAGTATACTGAGGCAAATGTCTATGGGAAATGTGTTTTGTAGCAAAGTCAAACTGTCCTCAATGGGTTAACATGGCCTTCTCTATCAGTTCACCACTGAAGAGTAACTTTTGGATGAGGATCACATAAGTAAGTTTTGACCATCAGGCTAAATCTAATGGCAATCTCCTTACAGTTCTCCCATCTGTTGAGGTAATCTCACTTTGCACAACACTGCCCACTGGCACTGGTAAAACAGTCCAGGACCAGTGAAAATCACCGTTGGACCAGTAACTGTTCAGGAATGGACCATTAAATATGGACAAACTGGGTACCTACTGGTCAAACAGATGGGTATGGCCAGTAAAAAAAAAAAAAAAAAAAAAAAAAAAGATGGGTTAGTGTGCAGCCATGTCATGCAAACCATTCAATTGTCTGCTCATGTCTCGTACACCGCAGGTACTACTGTATGTATATCAATCTGTTCGAACATACTACAACACACTGCTCAAATGTAGTGAATGCTCTCAAGGAAATAAATAACTTAACTGAATATCGCTAGATCTACGCAAGGTCAACTTAAGCAAGGTTGATTGCACTTCATATTCATTCTAAATAAGAAAATATAGATTTAGAAACGGCAGTGGCAATGACAGGAATCTTCATGAAAGTAAAGCTCATGCTCATGTATTTTTTTCAGATTACTGGGAAACACGTAAGATCCTATTGTACATAGAAGCTATGTGGAAGTTTGTGTTTTGCTTTTGTGTGAGCTTGGAGATTTAACTTCAATATAAGTAAAGAGGGGGCAGGTATATAATTCAAAGTGACCAAATCCTCACCCTGTTACTCGCAATGTAAAAACCTCAAGAGTGATTTAGTTTTCCACTACCATCTGAACCTTTAGAAATTCTTGACTCTCCTTTGGCTGTAAAAATATTCACTACAGTCAACCTATATTTGTATGGTCAGCACTTGGGATTAGTATCATTTTGGTGAACTGCTTCAGTTGCCAATATTCCTGTATCAAGTTAGTAGGCTCCGCCTGCAAAGAATATGTACACTACAAACACATTTTATAACAGATTTTTCAATTGATACTGCATCTGGTGCATGTGTACATAGAGTACCTCAAACGGGGAAGGCAACCTTTACTATGATTTGCAATGAATTCAAGCAACATGAAAAGATTTCCTTGCTCATAACTATGATGGAAATCACACTTTAAACTCAGTGATAAGAGGCCAGAGACATACAATCATTGTAAGCAGCAAAACAAGAATTGTATTTAAGGATATTCTTTTAAATTCAAGTTAACATACTTGAGACATTAAAGCTCCAAATGAGAATTTGTTGCCTAAATTCAGCGGAGGTAAAAGGTTTCTGTCCCATCAATGGGCCAGAAGAAGTAAAACCACCATGAATTTATTGGGATATAACGTTAATCAACTTTCCTATCTTAAAGAACGAATTGCTGGAAATATTAAAAGCAATTTCCAGAATCGACCTGAATCTACTGGGATATTTAAGTTGATCAATCTCTGTACCTTGAATGGTAATTACTTGTAATATATCCTAATCTTGTGAGACAGGGTTGGATGAAATATTGGTGCGCTCTTCGTGTGGGATATTCCAGCCCAAATGTGCACTACACAGCCAAAGTTGAAGCAACCCCTGCAGAAATGTTGGTGCAGGTGCAGACGCGAGAACTGTTCCTTCCACCTCCATGAGAAGGCCATCTGGTGCAAAAGGAATCCCACATATTACTAATATGGACTTTCTGATTGTGTGGACATGGCCATCTTTCTTGTACAAGAGTGGTTCCAGATTGCTACAGTTCGTTTGTCACATCTGGGATGATATTGCCCATTTTGATTTTCAGTGCACGTCATTCACTACGTACTGCTACGACGTCATGGCTCCCTTCCCTCCAACAAGCTGGCGAGTGGTTGCACTAAGTGATGACATCACTCGTGTTCTGAATATAGGTGGCCATGAGATCCTTGGCAGACGCGTTTGCGATTCAGGCGTTGGGATGTACTGGAGAACATGGAGTATGCACAGTTCCTTAAAACGAATATAGGTGGCCATGAGATCCTTGGCAGACGCGTTTGCGATTCAGGCGTTGGGATGTACTGGAGAACATGGAGTATGCACAGTTCCTTAAAACGAATATAGGTGGCCATGAGATCCTTGGCAGACGCGTTTGCGATTCAGGCGTTGGGATGTACTGGAGAACATGGAGTATGCACAGTTCCTTAAAACGACGTCATTACTTCGACGTCGACATTCAGGAGGGGAAATCGAAAAGTCCCTATCGTTGGATGTGGTCCCGCAGGTTCCTGGACAAATAGTGAGGAATGAATTCACAACAAATTTGTTAATAACAACAAACGAACTTTTATTCACATTTTATTAACTGCAATCAAAAGTGCAACATTCAAAAACATTTAATTATCAGTTAGTTTCAAACCCTGGTTTACATTGAAATGTTACTACATGTATTATCTACGATCAAAGTAACCATCACCTTTTATATCATTTGAGGTTGATGTGAAAAAAGAAGAAGCAGCATAATTGCAAAACTTACCACACTTGCTTCAATAATAACTATCAACCCTTTTTTTTTTTTGGGGGGGGGCAAATAGTTAACTTACAACTCTATAAACATTTACTTTCCACAAAACATTTGGAATGTACAAAGGCTCTTCTTATTTTGTGACAAAATATCCAATCAAATATGGACTCATTCCCTTTCAAATCATATTTCACTTTACACAAACCTGTGGTATTACAGCCAGGGTCTTCCAAGATGGGGGCCCTTTTGATGAGAGTCCTTGCAGCTTCAGAGTATTGTAAGGGTGAAGAGAACCCAAGTGTGAATCTATGGACAGAGAAAAAGAAAACAGGAAAAAAAGGGGACAGTTTACCTCATTTGAGATAAAGGAATTGGTCACTTTATCTGATTGATTATTCATAGGAATTACAATCATGTCATATACGTCCTACATATAATCTAATAGGAAAATCATAATTTACAATACTTGCAAAGTCATTCTTTCTGCAAAGGTATTATAAGAATTTATAGTAATTCACAGCCTATCATGGACCACACATACATGTATCTTGCCACTTGTTAACTGATGCTACATCCAGCAGTCATGGGCCATCATGCCACTGCCACACAATAAGTAGTGCTGATAAGTATAGGCCCTACCCAAAAATGGACATGAATGATGCATCTTCTGGTGTTACAAGTCACAATTTATCAAATGATAGTAAGACCCTGGGCTGAACTCATGTAACTACGTGTACATCATGTAGTATTGTGCTCTGCATGGTTCTTTCTCGTTTTAACTACAGTACTTATGTGTCATTAAAAGACTTACCATTACCAAGTATGCTTGATAACGTCCTTGAAGAATTCTTGAATAATCTTTGCTCTCCACTGACTTCCAGATGGTTAGAACAGATGTATTCCTCACCTTTGTCACATCCATTCACATGTGACATGAAGTTATCCACAGCTTGGTAGTGGAACAGCTGCATTCAGCTGCTTGTCTAAATAACAACAGCAAAAAGAAATGTGTAACTGGTAGCATTATAATGTGAGGTTTAGGTCTTACATCAGTTTCTTGTAAGTGTTAATTGCCTTGTAAATTCAGAAAGGGAAAATGTTCGGGTCACAACTGCTTCCAATAAGAATAAAAGTTTGCGAAGGCAGGAATGCACTGATGAATATTGCAAGTGACATCAACAATAGGTTCATACATTTTACTGGAACTACCCTGTCATGATCCTGAATGCCACAGTCCGCAGCCCCATTACGCTATGCGTATGGGGCTGCCGGTCGCAGTTAGCACAACCCTAACCCAACAAGACGCCAGGCAAGGCATGGCGTTGTGTAGACTACAGCGACAGGACTGTACTCTACCTCACCGATACATTTACTAGTATTATAGCAGTCCAGCCAAGTCTAGCTGTGTGCAGCTGCTACATAGGATTAGACATGTTTCAAGAAAGATCAAGGATTGATGCTGTGAATTGAGATCAACATAAATTAATAGGTTAGTCATGTTAGTTGTCTTTGTTCTGACATCAGATTCTATACTAATCTAACAAAACAAAACAAAAAACTGTTAGATGTCAACTGGCATAATTTTCAAGCTGTGGTAGTGGTACCATTATCATTGTACCGGTAACTCACTAACCTAACTTAGTAACTGCTTTGTGGCATGCACAATTGTCTCGATAATGGTGTACTGTCACATAGACACTATACAATACAGTACAGTGCAGTGCACTCCCTCTGACATGACCTGTATAGTTTGGCTGTAGTACTAGTAGTGTTATTGTTGGGACTTAGTATAAACAACATTTCGACAAACAGGCCTTAGAACTGTTAGTGGTCTACACAATATATACTAAGAACATTCTAGCTAACAATGTTTTTAGATCCTCAGACAGACTCTAAGTCAGTTGTGATCCGTCAAGGCGTCATGATCATCATACACTCACTCACCGTGACATTACGAGAAGTGGTCAACACGTCTGGTCTAGTGCCGAAGTTGTGCATCAGTTAATGGCCTTCTGTCGACTGCGTGCTTGAATTGAAGATCCTTACAGTTGCACGTTTTTTACCAGCTGAAGCGCGAAAATAAATGTTTAATCTTGCTAGTCAGCTTGATACACTTGATGATCGACACATTTTGGATCAATACAAAATTGCTCGGTTACATTCGGTTACGTGTAAGCTGTATGCAGCGCGATCATCCTGCGTGAAAATCTACCGCTCGGCGACACGTACGTCGTCGCCGCTCCAGACATTTGAATGAGTGGCCAATTTGGCTAGTTGTACAGATGAGGGGAAAAAAGAATAAGTAAAATAATCATACGTAAATTTTTAAGTGAATAAATCATTATAAATATTTTTTAAACATTTTTATTAATTTTTCATGTGATTTCGTCCATTAATTATGTATATCATTCAGAAAATTACACTGGTGTTTGATAATCGCAGGAATTGATTTCTTTCTTTTCGCTTATTGGTCAACCAGTTTGGCGGTAGGTATTCTCGTTATCAGAACGTGAATTTAATAATCGTAAAGCCTCCGAAAAACAGTTCCAAGATTACAGGTGTATTGACACTTTGTCTTAAAACACGTACTTGCAAGTTTTATGTATACCAAGATATGTAAAATGTGTTCTTTGAAATAACCTTTGTATCCACTACCAAGTCTTCCAAGATGTAATGTAACATGTACATGCATAATTGGTCTTTATTACAAGACTATTCAGGGTAACGACAAGTAGAAAGACCTACGCTCAAGGATGCCTACCCGTTCCCGCACCAACGAGTACTCCTAGACGAACTTACTTGCTCACAAGCCCGATACTGGCACCCAGGCAGAAACGCCTACCCCAAATGTACCGCTAGTTTTTAGTGTGTACAATGGAAAATGTTGGATATGGGTCCCAGCTGTTATCATAGTTCTATATATTATATATATGTATATGTATTATGTATTATATATGTATATATATATATATACATATATATATATATACCCGCTAATTCCAGCCATAAGGGGAAAAGCGGAATAAATGATAGGGGAAATTTGATAAAAAGCATGATAATATTCAGAAAAATCCAAATATTGCCCTTTTTTTGAAAAATTATGCATTGATATGGGCTCAATAAGGTATTGAATTCACAAGAGCACAAAATGTATCTTATATCACTAAATTCTGTATGTTAATGAAAAATACAACTTTTTTTTTTTTTTTATAGAAAAAGCAGATATACCTACATTCCCCCAGTGAGCCGTTTTCTATGTACATCCAATATATACACCCATTTTTTGCATCGCTGACAACCTCCCCTCAATTGCATCGATGGTAGTCCTCGATCTACACACACTATGCCATTTGTGTCATACTGTGGGGTAGTCCTTATGCCCCAGATCACTGATAAGGTATTGAAAAACATTGTCAAAATAATAAAAATGTCCTTTTGGAACGAATTCCCCTTCAGATAACTCGTTTTCGGACGTACATTATACCGTTGTGTCAAGGAGGGACAGGTCATGAACATGGGGCCACATATCTCCGTGTTATGACAAAGCACAGTATTAGTACAATTCTCAATGACAGCAGGGATAGCTCCTTCAATTGTGCAAGCAAAAGCACTGTTGACCCAGTAAAAAAATGTAACACTAATATTCTTGTCCATGCACTATTCTTTTTCTCTGAAGGAGAGTCGTGTGATTTACAAAAAGTGACCACTATGCCAGGTTATGATCTAATGATTTGGAGATTGATTTCTTTCCGAAAAGAAAAGAAAATCAAAGACAACACGTATTTCCTCATTATAGTCATCCATCAGTCAGACTCAACTGCCTTGCACACGATTTGCGAGAAACTTTACGAGGAAATGACCTCTGAATACTAATTACTGGCGTTATCAAACCAAAGTCGAGGGTCAAATTATTAAGATGTCGATGCCTGCTTTGTAAAATACGTGACTATGGATCTAATGATCGATCATCAGCGACTGGGGCAATCAATACGTATTTCCTTTCCAATCTAAATAAAAAAAAATCCATCAAATAAAAAGCAACTACACGTACAACCACCTCCGATGCCGCTATTACTTTCGCAGCACAACAAAAATTGTTGCAAAGGATATACAGTACGTACAGTACATTTTTTTGTAGCTCTTTTTAGTCTTAATCTTAAAAAAAAAAAGAGCCTCAGTACAAAGTATCGTGTAGTGGATCACTACGGCCCCATTTCATATTCAAAAGTTGTAATGATAGCAAATTTTGCTGGAATGGCATTTGTCATGGTAACGACAAGAATTCAGCTTTCCCACTGATTGTTGCTGTGGGAAGTTGCCCTAGTATTAACTAGCAAGAGTTGTTATCGTAGCATATAACTTATGATATTGGGCCCTGAAGACTAAAGGGTCGCAGTAACTTTACCCCATGTAATATCACAGGTTATAAGTACCGAAAACATTCGAAACATTATCTTTTTTCATATCTTGATAACTTTTGATAATTATCGTCTCCTACTCTGCTAGCTTGAATTCAGTCTGCTTTCCATAAAAAACCAATTTCACGTGGGCTGAAATTAATTTTGAGTAGCACAAAAAGTACGTTGCCCTATTCCAGTTCATGAACTCGATGCTTCGAAGGCATCGATAATCAGCATGCCATTCACAAGGGAGCTGTTCTGATTTTGAGCAGACACACTGTTCAATTTGATGTTACGGAAGTAATGTTTAGTAAAGCGGGATGGCTCGGGTCTGATTCTCATGTATACGTACAGGTATAACGCGAACACACCCAAATAAGTTGTAAAAATCATGACAATGAAGGCAAAGGAATTCACTATAAAAGGATTTATCCTTCCGAACTGATCATAACTTCATACTCTGATGGCTGATTTGCGTGACCTTGTATAATAAACGGTGTATATTGCCTGTGGATATACGAGGGGTAGCTCCAGATTTCTGAAGGTTACTCATCGATTAATTCATACATTGTTGATTTTTTTTTCTCCACAAACACTATGCTCACCTCTTGACGCTCATTTCACAGAAGTTTGATTACCAGAATATTCGACAATGATACACCATGGTATCATTGATGATTTAATTTCGTGTTTCACACACTTTCACTTTGAATTTAATAGCCTTTTCACTGGGGAAAGGGGAGGGGCAATGGAATAATTAGAGAAACCTTTGAAGTCCTAGAAACAAAAGAAAAATGACAAAATATGAATCGCTACACAGAAACAACAAATTAACCATAATGAGAACAAAAAGACACGCACACACACACATAGCCAAATACACATTCCCTATATTATATGTATATACTGTATATATATATATAGATATATAAACCCTTCAAAAAAGTTTTGGAAATCAGAGTTTGATCAATCATGTTTCATCTTTCCTTAAAAATGATTCATTTGTGCTTAGTACCACACAAAAATTGTTTAATTCTCTTTAAAATGATACCGTACTTGTCATGATTATCGTATACATGGAGGTGCAGTGCTTACAAATATGAGGTACATGTAAAGTCAGAATTGAAAAGCTGCAAAATGGCCCAATTTTTGACGTCCATAATGCAGTTTCCTCGTGATGAGTGAGTTTCCTATTTTTTCTTTGGAGTTCATTTACTGTAACATCAGCATTTTTATGGAGTGAAACATGTATGCGTTCAACAAAACAGATAAACACACACAAACACACGCACACACACACACACACACACACACACACACACACACACACACAAACGATCATGACTCAAACCATCATGACTCAAACCATTTCATCTCACTGAACCTCGCCACATTAACCGCAACAAAGACATAAAGAGGTGAAATGGCATGGTCTTGATTTTATTGGAGTTTCATCTTTATTTTGTCTTCATTTTGTGTTTACTTTATGTTTACTTTGTCTTTATATTGTCAATGAACATGATCGGGGCTCAGCATCTGGTGGACGAGCCAAGTGCTTGCACCACCGCCTGGCACAGAGTCCTCATGCTGTTGATTAGCGTCAACCAGTATCTGATGGAGTCCTGCTTATGTCGTTGCATTTGTGACCCTCTTCCCCACAGCTCGACCAAGTTGATCCCCAAAAATGTTCTATGGGGTTGAGGTCGGGGCTGCATGAAGGCCAGTCCATTTCTAATGATGTCCTCTCTCTCTCGAGAAAGTTGCGCACATGTCTCGCTCTATTTGGTTTTGCGTTGTCATCTTTTTGAAGCATCTCAGCTTCAATTGCCCTATGGCGCGGTTTTTTTTTAACATTGCTTACAAGTGGAATGATGTACAATCATAACACTTGATGAGCTATCAAAATTGCCTGGCATGCCACCACTGAAAACTTGAATGTGATGTTAAGATGTCTATTGAAATTTGCCTTCATGGCTGACCAGTTGAGAACAAAAAACATCTTCACAAAAGAACATGTTCTTTATGTACTCTTCACGACCATTCTCATTCATAAGGACAGTTCTTGTTCGTTTTGCAACTTTTCAATGCATACCTTATTAGACACTTTTGAGTACAGTTCTTTACTTGATAGCATAATCATAATGTGTAGGATATCATTTTAAAGAGAATTTAATACTCTTTCCACTGATTTAAAGCACTTATTGTATAATGCTTACAAACTGGAGAAATTTACAACTGAAGTCAGATTTCCAAACTTTTTTTGAAGGGTTTATATTATATATAAAATTGGCCTACATGAATCAAGTATTTTAAGTGGGTAGGCCTACATATTTCAAATCAGTCAGACCGCAACTCCCTGAAAAGCCTTCGCATTTATCGTACGCGTATGCATGGACCTCGCGGCCATGAATACGTAATGAGCTGGGAGACCACATTTTAGTGTCCCTGTAAATCTAAACGTTACTAGCAATCTACACGATTTATGCATCTTTAAAAAGCTGAAGAGTTGTACTTTGATGAAATTCGACCACTAAAAATGTTATGACATAATTATAAAATATACTAAATATACTGAACAAGGAAATTATAAAACATAAAATTTGCATATTTTTCATTTTTCTTAAGGGGTACACTAGACCAACGAAACGAACAAAGAAGAGCACTGTCTTCTGTATGTTCACAGGTGTTCTGTTGTAAACGCGGTGCGCTTAGTCTTTATTCAAGGCAGCGAAGGGAATATCCAAAGCTTATGATACAGTGTATATCCATTTATATAAAAACAACAACAACAACAACAACAAAAAAGCAATTTCTCGTGAATTTTAGCGTCTTTTTCAATTATTTATCATTTTCCGGTGAAAACGCTGGGTTGAAAACGCTAATACCACGCCAATGTCGCTTTATTTCCATCCAACAATGAAAGATTATGCAAAAACAATGTACCGGTACACTACAATACATTATAATTAATAATGTTGTAAATGAACAGAGTGATTTTTGTTTAAAACTGATGTACTTGTTGAGAGGGTGGTATAAAAACAGTATAGATAATCCCTTTTATTAGGAACTTTAGATATGATAACGGTACATTGTTCTAGATAAAGACTAAGCGCACCGCGTGACAGCTGTGGACATCATAACCCTTTGGATATTCCCTTCGCTGCCTTGAATGAAGACTAAGCGCACCGCGTTTACAACAGAACACCTTTGGACATACAGAAGGCAGCGCTCGTATTTGTATAGCGGTTAGTTTCGGTTCAGAAGTATAGGGATATAAAAACGAGACCAAATTGGTTAAAAGTTCATTTATTATGACTAAGCTACTCATTTGGAAATGCTATCATAGCTTGATAAGCGTATCTATGTCCGACAAACAAAATGACACCAAAAAGGTTTTGTCACCTCGGGTGGTACCAACAACCCATTTTTCGGCTCTTGGCCCATGGACTAAATGGTAGAGAACAGATACATCTTGTCATTAGGCAAGGTCTTACGCGTGTGCGAATCAGCAATTGCCCATCTTTTGACATAAAATTTGTAATGATCTCAGGTTTGCTGCTCCTCATCATCTGTATTTATTCAAAGACATTTCCGTCTAAAAAAAAAGGCACATCAGCGAAACAAGACTGACATGAGGGAAACGATTCTGTTGTTAGTGACGATACATGATTACACAGTCGTTATTGCATGGTACTGAAGCGAAACCATGCGTCCAGTAAAAACTGATGCATGGTTTTCGGGCTCTCGTCTCTGACAAGCCAAAAGGAAATGTAAATTTGTCATCGGGTAACACGATAGAAAAATGGGTTTTTGGCAAGAGAATTACCCATTCTATAAAATAGATGACGCACATGTCTTTTCGTGCGTCAGTCGGAATATAGCGTGCATGCGGTAACTATGGAATTTAGTCTAAAAACCCACTCGGCTTCGCCTCGTGGGTTAAGTATTCCATAGTTACCTTATGCACGCAATTCCGACTGACGCTCACCGACCTGTGCGTCATTTGTATACTGACTGATTTCTGGGTTAAAACAGTTTGTGGGTTCACAAAGTGATACGTTGTAATCTGTCGAATGGTGGGTTGGATATGTGTGGACATTCGAATTTCAGTGAAATTATTATTGTGGAATAATGAGGAAAGTTGATTTGCTGTGTACTTGTACATAAATATTATTTTTGGTTTTACAGAAAAGAGAAACGATGCTCTTAATTGTGTTGTGATTTTGATTAAGCAACAACTGTTTGTACAAAGGTTAAAAAACAAAGTACCTAGGTTTAACTCTATGAAGAGAAAGATTAGTGAATAATATTGTAGTGGGGGTGTCCTCTCGGGGGATTATTGGGTGGTGTGGGTGTGTGTGTGTGTGTGGTGAGCTCGATGATGACTGGATGTGTGAGGGGGTGCTGGGTGTGTAATTACACCCTATAATGGACTAATGGTGCGGGGTTCTTATGGCTATCCAGTGAGTAAGGGGCGAACACGAAGCACCATATTAGATGACCGAGTGGGAGACGGATCTGCATAAAGTAATGGGAGAGGTGCCCCAATAAAATTGACAGATGCCCTCTATAGTTCAATGACAGCATATTGTGATCCATCACATCCCCCACCACTTAACTATGTCATCGTCCCTTGATGACATAAAAAAAGGAAATGTTCACTTTAAAACATGTAATAATCCCTGAACCTAGAAGGTGGTTGGCCCCGACCAAGTCTCTCAGGGTACCGACGAAGTTGACCGTCTTCACTAGCGGAACTGCTGGACCTGGCATCAGTGTTTCCAGTGTCATCATCCCTTTTTTCATTCTGGTCATCTTCAGTCCCATTCATACTCTCTTCCTCCACTTCATCATTTCCATTGATACCCGGATCATCATCATCGGAAACTATTGGGACATCACCATCCGGTCTCCCACGTGGGCGCAAGACATATGCTGCAGTGGCCACTGGTTCAGAGCCTTCACTGTCCAGAACACTGGAAGACTCAACTTCATGATGAACAGAACCAGGATCCTCTGACGGAAGCCATGGACATAGTTTCATTTGAGTGCGGTGCAAGACTTTCTCTCCAGACTTGTTCCTTGCAACATACACTGGCCGATCTGGAAACGGTTGCTTCACCACAAGATAGGGCTGCGCTTCCCAGCAATCTTGGATCTTATGTCTACCCTTAAATGCTTGCTTCCGAACAAGGACGTACTGACCCAATCCAAGTGGTGCCTCGAACACTCGCTTAGCCTGCTTAACCTGTCTAGCAGCTATGACTCCTCTTGCCTGTCTGGCAGCAATGGCTCAGGCTGTTTTCAACCGACTCTAATGTCTCCTGACGTAACCAGTCGCTGTTCTGTAACATCGAACCTCCGCACTTGGATCAATACCACATGGTGACCGTGCGTTTCTCCCAAACATCAGGAAAAAAGGGTCCACTGCAGTTACTGAATGAGGGCTGTTATTGTAGGCAAACATCAGCTCGGGCAGATACAGGGTCCATTTCCGCTTCTGGGCTTCAGGCAGAGTGGCCAACATGTTATGCAGAGTCCTGTTGAAACTTTCACACTGCCCATTTTCAGCCGGATGGTACGGGACAGTGTGACTCTTCTGAATTCCGTACAGCTCACAGAGTTCCTGCACTACCTGGGCCTCAAAGCATCTTCCCTGATCAGAGTGCAATCGGTAAGGACATCCGTAAGGGAGAAAAACATGCGCCACCAGAGCCCTTGCAACCGCCACTGCACATTGGTCGTTGGTTGGTATTGCCCAGGTATATTTTGTGAAAACATCTGTTACCACAAGTACATTTTCGTAGCCATCATCAGAGACTCCAACTCTCCCGTTTTCGACGGGAGATCTCCCGCCGAAAGCCCATTTTTGCAAAATCTCCCGTTCTCCCGCTTGAGATTTGATTTCTCCCGCCCTGGCTCTGTGTCTCCCGGTGGAAAGGATTTCTTACTTATTGCTATCGTATGTTGAAAAAATAAGCCTTATAGATAGCACCAGAGAACATCTAGAACCCTAGGAACTTCGCGCTTCGCACACATCAACTTGGAGTCTCCCGTTTGCTAGGGGTTTCGGGCGGGAGAATCTCCAGATCAGAAGGTGCTTGGGGTTGGAGTCTCTGCATCATGAGAGCGCTCTAAGACAGTAAAGTCAACTGCCAAAACCTCCATTGGTGCACTAGCCGTAAGACTGGAAAAAGGAACCTGTGGCCTCCTTGTTGGTGGCTTGCTCAAAGTACACCTCTTGCCTTTGCGGCACCACTCTTTCACATCATGTTCTATCTTGCGCCAGAAAACTCTGTCTGCCAACATGCGATACGTCCTCTTGGAACCAAAATGTCCTGCCGAATCTTGGTAGCGGTGAAGGGCCTCCTCTTGTAGGCTCGCAGGAAGGAGTATCTGGTGATACAACTGTCCATCCTTGGGCGACTTAACCTTTCTGACAAGGACATCATTTTGCACTGAAAGTCTCTTCCACTCCTTCAACAAATCCAGTACTTTGGGAGACAGCTGCGCACGCTCCTGTCGATTAGGTAGTGCACCCCGTCGCATAAAATTCCCAACTTCTCTCATTACCTCGTCTGACAGTTGCTGGCTCCTAACTTCCGACTCTGAGAGTCCAGGAAGACATAGTATCCAACCTTGCCGACAGGCCTCTATTTGGTTACAAACCATGTGTGGGACATTTGTTCCTGGAGAACTTAACTCAAATGCAGCTCTCATCGCACAACTGGTCACGGTAATGGTTCCTTCATCTGGGTCACGGTCATCTCTGTATGACAACACATCAGGGGCTTGGTTTGCCTTGCCAGGACGATACACAATTTTGAAGTCAAATGAACTGAGTTGCTGGACCCACCTCATCTCAACACAGTCAAGATTCGCCTTGTCTAGGAACAACAAAGGGTGATGGTCGGTTACCACTGTGCATCTGTTGCCTAGGAGATAATCCTTGAAAACTTCTGTCAGGGCCCATTTGACAGCCAATAGTTCCAGTTTGAATGCACTTAATCGACCACTTCGCTCTACTGGCTTCAGCGTCCGTGAGGCATACGCTATGACATGGTCCTCCCCCAGTTCCTCCTTCTGGTAGAGGATTGCACCAAGTCCAACTCCACTGGCATCAGTCTCCACTCTGAATGGCCTCTGAAAGTCTGCATATGCCAGAACAGGAGCAGTTGTGAAGCGCTCCACTAGAAACTTTGGCCTTTTGTGCTTCCTCATTGAGCTGTATCTTGGTAGATCCAGGGACAGCAGCTTTCTTCTTGCCCTTTCCCTTGGTTGGTGAACCCCGGAAATAAATGAACAGAACGGCAATAGTTGCATATCCCTCCACAAATCTCCTGAAGAAGCCAGTGAAACCAAGAAAGGCTCGGACGTCCCTCACAGTCACCAATTCCGGCCATTCCCTGACAACTGCTATCTTGGATGGATCTATCGAAACTCCTGAGGCTGATACCCGATGGCCAAGATACTGCACCTCCTCCCTCAGAAGATGACATTTGGCAGGCTTCAATTTCAGACCATAGGCCTTCATCCGCGACAATACATCGCCCAGATGCTGTAGATGCGAGTCGAAATCGGCTGAATACACAATAATGTCATCCAAATAAATCAGCACATTGGAGTAACACTTGTCGCCGAGACACCGCTGCATGAGCCTCTGAAACGTGGCTGGGGCATTGGTTAGCCCAAAATGTAGTCTGGTAAACTCAAATGGTCCAAATGGGACGACAAACTCTGTCTTGGCCACGTCATCCGCATGTACTGCCACTTTGTGATACCCACTTGTAAGGTCCAGGACACTGAAGAACTTTGCTCCCCCCGAAGCCTGTAGGGATTCCTCAATGCTTGGCAGTGGGAACGAGTCAAGATTCAAGAATCAAAGATTCAAGATTCAACTTTACTTATTTTCACTTCCATCAAATAAACAAAGAAATTATATACATTGCATATGTACAGGATATTTGTAATACTTGCAGAACGTAATTTGATAATGTACATGTGAAAATGAGAAGTAGATGCAATTACATCTTTGTTAATATATCATAAAGCGTATAATACAAGTCAACTAAGGATGAGGATGGAAGTGGAGGGTCCCACTAAGAAGCAGAGCTTGTACGATATGGGACCCTCAGAAAATACACAAGACAGTAATATATATGCTGTTCTGTCACGACGTGTTATGCAATTCAACTTCTTGTAATCCACACACAACCTGATGCTGGAGTCCTTCTTCATCACTACAACCACTGGGGAAGCCCATGGACTCTGACTCTCCTGAATAATGCCTCTCTCCAATAAGTCCTGGATGTGTTGGCGGACAAGCTGGTACTGAGAAGGTGGAAGTGGCCTATGTCCGGTTGTCTGATGGGAGCTTCTGACCCAGTATCAATCTGGTGTGTGATTGCATCAGTATATCCCACATCGATCACTGTAGAGAATGCTTCCAGATGCTGTATGATGAGTTGCTTCAGTTTGCCCAGTTGTTCAACACCCAGGCCGGAACAATCTACATCAACGGGTACAGGAAGGTCATGCTCATTCTTTGTTTCAGCTGATATACTGCAAATACCAGCAGCTCCTGAGGCGTTCTGTACAGGCTGATCCTGACAATACCTCTCCCCTAGGTATAAGTGACCAAGTCTGGTGGTATCCGGTAGAACCACTTCAGATTCACCCTCATTGTGTACGGCCAACGGAAACTTGCCATCCTTTACATCCACAAAACAAGGAGGAACAATTACTCCACGTAGTATGGCGCCATCATGGTCGGGCTCCAGAACAGCATCAAACTTGAACCCATTGCCAGCTGGAATCTGGCCTTCAATGATCACAGACTGTCGAGCTGAGATCACAACACCTCCACTCAGACATGCCTTGCCAACTCTGCCATCTTTAGCACCCAGTTTGGATCTGTCACTCATGAACTTCATGACCTTTTGCCAAGCTTGCTTAGAAGTAGGCAGATTAAGTCTCGTAAGGTATCCCTGTCCTGGCAGCTCAATCCTCTCCCAGCATTCCTGTAGGACATTCATCCCAAGAATCCTTTGGACTGAGTCAGGTTCCCTTCTTTCAGCAGAGTCAGCCAAGACCAAGACAACCCTCTCCTGGACTATCTCTCCTAGGACCTTGATATCGGTCTCAAAACATCCGACACAGGGGGTGGTACTGCCATTGGCAGAGACTAGGGTGAATGGGGAAGGAATCTCCTTCAACACTAAGCCACGTGGTTCCAGGTGTTCCCTGTAGAAACCCTCACAGATCGTTGTAACTTGAGAGCATGGGTCTAGCAAGCACGATACTTCAACACCTTCGAATTCGACATCAACTTGCATCAACACGTGAGGTTCCAGCCCTAATTGGTCCTTCATTCCTCCAATCTGGCTGAGGCCTCTGTTGGTCTTGATTGGCCCTCTGATCTGGACTGGATGCCTGCTGTTCTGGTCTCCCTGATCTGGCAGTATACTGGTTCCTTGTAGGACTTGGCTGATTCACTCCTTTAGTATGAGACCAATGCTGATGCTGTTGCGCCCGCTGATCTTGGAACCGCTGTTGATCAGGTTGAGTAAAACGCTCACCAGTCTGGAACTGTGGTTGGTATGGTTGATATGCATACTGACTAGGGTAAGGCCCCTGCTGACACCTTTCAGGGCACTCTCGTGCAAAATGCCCATACATCCCACACGAATAACAGGCTCCTCTTGGTTGTCTCATTGGGTATGCAGGACGAGAACCACCAGTACCAAGGGGAACTAAACGAACAGGTTGCACAACTTCACGCACTGCTTGCACCAGGTTCTCTCCCATCTTCTTGAGGGCCACCAATATCTCAGACGAAGGTGTTTGGTGCCCAACCTGTTTGGTCTGTAACAGAGCTTGTCTTGCACTGTCATGAGTCATGACCCGTAATTCGCGACTCCTCCTGACCGGACCTCCTGATTGCGAACTCCCCCAGGTCTCGAAACTTGATGGTGTTATCTCCCTCGTAACGGCAAGCATTCCGGAGTATCTGGTCATCCAATCCCTCGATGAACTGCTCAACCAGAATGATGTTCGGCTCTGAGTACAGCTTTTCATCTCGGCGACAGAGATTGTTGAACCGTCGCTCCAAATCGATGGCATAGTCTCGTAGAGGCTCTCCCCTTCGCTATTTCCTTTGCAGGAATAACCTCTGCAGCTCCCCAAGGTTCTGGGCACCCGAGTAAGAATCCTGCAGGAATCGGAGGATCTCCTCGGCAGTCTTCCCGTCCTTGATGAGGGCCTTGACCTCAGCCTTGGGAGTCCCCGCACAAAATCAAGGAGATACGAAGCTTTCTCTTCTTCAGAGATGCCGTACCTGGAGAAGGCAGAACTGATACTGGTGATGAAGTCAACCACCTCCGATGCTTTTCCTTCGAAGACAGGGATCTTCCGTTCTGGGGCCATTACGAACTTTGAAGACTTTCTCATGGACAGCTCCTGAAGTTGCGTCCTAAGGTCTGCTAACTCCTTGCTCGTTGCGTCACCGTCTGCATGACCAGGAACAAAAGGGACATAAACCTTGTCTTTCCAGCCTCCAACTGGTGATGGAATTTGCCCTTGCACTGCCATGGCTCTCCTCTTCCGACCATCCTCCTCGGTGAAAACCAGTCTAGTGGCCTGAGAATAAACACCTTGTAAGACTTCCAACAGCAGGTGTCCTTCACTTTGCAAGGGATATTCAGAAACATCTCCCGGTGCATCTTCAATTTGAATGTAAGCCATCCTCAACAATGTTGTAACTTACTAGTCATACAACAAAAGTTTAAACTTTTCCAAAGAAACAATCAAAACCTTTCTTCTCCTTTACCAAAAAAAAAAAAGCACACAGATGGGAAAACCTGGCCCACCTCCGATAACTTGCGGTTACAATTGCAATTGAATCATCCCTTGTCAAAAAATGACCTTACAATACTCTCAAGGGGAATGGTATTAACTGACCATCACAATCAATCAATTCCCCTAAGTATACACACATGCATGGGTACCAGCAATATAACTGTGACATGGACAAGAAGTTATGAATACCATCACATATAAAAATGCAATGACCTTGGATACATAACTGTAGCCCTACAATACACCTGTGTATGTTTTTAAAACGATGTGTTTAAAACGTTTCAAATGGACGTTATAAAAACGTTTTTTAAACGTTTAGAAAACCAATAAAAAACCTTTCGGAATTTTTAAGGACCTGCAGAAAACCTTTTGAACGTTATAGACGTCAGTAAAACCTTTTAAGAATATTATTCAAAACGTTCTGAGGACGTTCTGCGGACGTCCAGAAAACCTTTGAACCTTTTTCTAGAACGTCTAAAAAGTCCTATGATCCGTTCCAGAACGTTTAGGGAACCTTTCATTTCCGTCTAGAACGTCCAGAAAACCTTTTAAGAATGTTTAATGTTTATTTTTTATGGGGTATTTTTAAAAAAAGTTATAGTTATGAGATTATATAGACTCAATGTGAGATTAATGTATCATAATCCTATAGGCCTATAATCCTATCCTAACCTGATCCTGATGTCCTACAACCTATACTACACCCTAGTCCCAATTTTTATTGATGAATCTCTTTCACATTCTTTTATACCACCAAAATGTTGTAATGCATGAGGACATGGTTACTAAAATTAGATCACACACACCTTCATTTGAATATTCATAATTAGGCATGAATATTCATAATAAAGAAACCAATAACGAACACGCAGCGGACCAAATAAAAACGTTTTTTAAACGTTCATTAAAGACGAATTCGACGTAGCAGACCTAATAAAAACGTTTTGTGGACGTTTATAAAGGACGAAGACGTTGCAGACATAATAAAAACGATTTGTAACGTCCATTGACGTTTTTGAAACGTTTTCCAAAAAGCTTGTGCTTTGCGGTAAATGCTAAGTCCCCACTTTGACGTTGTATGTACGTTTAAAAAACGTCCATTTTATACGAAGACGTACGGAACCTCAAAAAAACGTTTATGAAACGTTCAGAAAACGTTCTGTGTTTGCTGTGTAAAGATTGTTGGTTGCTCAGAGTACATGTATATTCATGTGTGTTCACCATTGCTTCAAGGAACAAAAGATGCAAGAAGTCAGAATATGCCATATGTTTGTACATTGTACAGTAAAGTTTTTATTAATTTCCTCAATATGTACAATTATAATACAGAAAAATCAAATGACTTCAGAGTATTTCTCCTAAACCTAAACATGCATCAAACATTGCGCATGACAGATTATTTCATTGCCCCTATTTACTAGGTTTTTTATTTGAAACAGCATGTCAAACCTCTCAGAAATGGTGTTAAAAGACAAAAGCTTTTTACACAGTGTCAGTGTATCATTTCACCTCATAAAATCACATTGCTTTTTAAGGCCCAGTAGAATGGAGACACCACGGAGTGGGAACGGTGGCTTGGCTCGGCCACAATGTATACAACTCGAACTGTATTCGAGAATCTCATCGACAAATTGTGTACAGCTATGATCTCTTTGTAAATACAATGTACACTCAAAGCCAAGGAATTTGGACTGGAGTTAACTATACATGAAGTATCTAACTGTTAAGTGCACGCTTCAATGCACATATTCACTGACGGGCACTTTTCGTGGTCTTTACGTATGTGCCCGATGGGCAGCGAATGAAGAGTGATTCAGTGGGACGACCCATGTTTTCCCATACGCTACCAGGTCTTTAACTTGAGTAGACTGCAGATCAAGCAAGTCAACAATACACTGACCTATGGCAGTTTTATGATAAAGCACGGGCAATCCAAGATGTTGAGTCCACAATGGGAAACACTGTATAAAGACTGGAAATTTCTAGTGCCACGAAATGCAACTACAGTAAACCTCACCTAGGTTGACCTCTTTCAAGTTGAAAAATCAGCTAAGTCAAAGAAAAAAATCTACCAAAAAGATATTAACATGTGCTGCTTCTATTGCACGAGTCAAAAATTCATGAAAGTTGAGGGAATTATTATATCTCCCCAATTGGACTTGACTTGGGGAAGGCTGGCTGTTTTCATAAAAATCTTATCAAAGAGAAATGTAGATTTTCTCATGGTATATCTTTAAGACAAATTTTACTGAATTCCTACAATATGGATGTCAGAGGGCACACACACACACATACACAAACAAACACATAAGTGGGGGCTGTCAAAATGAAAAGAAAATATGATTCAATGTGTTATGCAATGAGTCAGGTGCATTAGTATGTCAATGTCTTAATCAACTATTCTTTGGCATACTGAACCCCTCCCCCCCCCCAAAAAAGGAAAGAATATATGTGACTGAAATAGACATAATCAAAACCAAACCAGTCTACAGGAATGAAGCATAGGCCAGGGAACCTCCTACACATAAGATGACCTTTGACCCTGTATAAGAGATTAAATTTTGAGGGCAGCCCCACTAAAACCTACAGCTGTCTTCTCTTGCCCACGGTATATCTCTATGCAAAATTGTAAGGAAATTTTTAAAATGCATAGCTGCTACAGTGCACACAAGTTTGCTTATCAATTAGATGATTCCTGGTTACAGTGACTAGAACACAACAAAGTAGAGATGTAAAGAAATGTAAGGTGGGTAATATATGGAGACTGATCCCATAATTTGTGATTTTTCCAAAGGGAAAAAAGTACCTTCAATTCAATTCAATTCAATTCAATTCAATCATAGTTTATTTCCAATCAACGAAAATCCAAAAAAAAAAACAACAAAACATAGTACAAAGTATACATGTGATGAAATATTGTTCAAACGTTTGCAAAAGATTCATGTAATATATATACGAGACAAGTTATAGAACAACATATAACATGTACAATATTTAGGAAAACACTGTATAAATACTTCGTGGGAGAGCGGAAAATGAATTCGATTATGGAAAATAGTGATCCACTAAAAAGCATAGCTTGTCGGACGTGGATCGCTAGACAAATAATGAGTAAATTATATACTATTCTATAACAATATACATGTAATTATTTTGAGATACACCGGTTAGGAAAAAAATATAGAATACCAATGCTAGTGCCCGGACACTGCTCACTGAACCACGTGTACCGGGAAAATATGACAAGGACAACACGTTCGTACACACATTCGATTACCCACACGTATACACTGTAAGACGCGAGACAGTACCGAGAGGAGAGAAGACGGTAACAATACAAGTCTACGAGGAACAAAAGACAGGAAAGGAAGAGGAGAGAAGAAAGAAGAGAAGT
The DNA here is from genome assembly GCF_964275005.1 of Diadema setosum. Lineage (NCBI taxonomy): Eukaryota > Metazoa > Echinodermata > Echinoidea > Diadematoida > Diadematidae > Diadema > Diadema setosum. Next base: position 9,272,104 of record NC_092688.1, read on the forward strand.
CTGCACACAGAACACGCCAAGTGCTGCGACATCAGGACAGGTGAAGGCTCAAGCATGAATCAAAACAATTTAAATTATCTAAGATTATAGGTAGAAAGTAAATATTTTCTGAGTTTGTATTTAAATGTAACAAATTTGGGGGAATCTTTTAAACTATTATCTAAGTTATTCCAAAGTCTGGGTCCGGTATAAAGAAATGTATTTTGGGCATGTGCGGTTCTCATTAGTGGAAGATGAAATTCGTCGGATCGTCGCGTGGGATAGTTATGAACATGACTATTTCGATGAAATGAATCATGAAATATTTTAGGTAAAAAGTTACTGTTGTAATTAAACATAAACTGGCCAAGTTGAAACACATACAAATCATTTACTTTTAATATTTTATGGTCAGAAAACAAAGCATCTGTATGTTCTCGGGTATGTAAATTAAAAACAATTCTAAGCGCTTTCTTTGCAGTAAAAGAAGTTTATCAAGTAACATCTGATATGTATTACCCCAAGCAAGAATCCCGTAGTTTAAATAAGGTAGTATCAAACTAGAATAAAGAGTTAATAATGCAGATGAAGGAAGATAATATTTTAATCTATTCATTACGCCAATGTTACGTGATATAATTGTACATATGTTATCAATATGATTCCTCCATGAAAGCTTGTTATCGACGCAAACACCAAGAAATTTAAAGGAAGAAACTTCTTCTAAGGGAGTAGTATCAAATGTTATTTTGCCTGGGAGGCTATCTAAAGAATTACTAAAAAGCATAACTTTTGTTTTTTGAATATTTAATGACAATTTATTTGCGTATATCCATTGTATAACCTTTTTCAGTTCTTCATTGACTGTTCTTATTAAAATGTTTGGGTCAGGGTGAGAAAAAAAAAGGTTAGAGTCATCCGCGAATAATATGAATGAGAGTTTCTCCGAGGATCTATGAAAATCATTAATATAAATAATGAATAACAATGGGCCTAATAAACTCCCTTGTGGAACACCAGATGCAATTGTTTTACTTTGAGAGTCAAAGCCGTTAACATATACAAATTGGGATCTTTCTGATAGGTAACTCGTGAACCACTCCAAGGCCTTTCCACGTATTCCATAATGAGACAGTTTGGCGAGAAGTATTCCGTGGTTAATCGTGTCAAAGGCCTTGGAGAAGTCCAAGAAGATACCTATTGTGTGTGAATGTGTGTCGAGTGCTTGTGTGACTTTGTCGATGAGGGCAAGTAGTGCGTGTGTTGTGCTGTGATTTTCCCTGAATCCAAATTGAAAGTTTGAGAATATGTCGCAGGTTTTAAGAAAACGTACTGTCCTGATATAAACTATTCTTTCAAGAATCTTAGAAATAGAAGATAATAGAGATATGGGTCTATAGTTATTGACATCATCCTTCTCCCCTTTCTTGTAAATAGGAATTACTTTCGCAATTTTCATGCTATTTGGCACATGGCCAGTTGTAAGTGATGAGTTGATAATGTGTACTAAGGGATCCACTATTTGAGGAATTATGTTTTTTATCAAATAGTTGTCAATTCCGTCATGGCCAGGACTTTTTCCTTCTTTCAAATTAGCAACAATCTTTATTATTTCTTCTTTATATGTTGGGTCAAAAAATATAGTTTTGGAGTTAGGTGTATCTAAAAAATCATTAAAAGATTTACTAAAAAGAGGAATATTTTGAGAAAGATTTTTTTCCAATTGAAGAGAAAAAGTCATTGAAAATTTCCGCCATGCCAGCGGGAATGTTGCTGGAGGCATTGCCCCACCGAATTTCAGAAATATTAGATGAATTGTTAGATATATTCATAGCATTCTTTAATGTTTTCCATGTGTTTTTAATATCATTTTTGTATTTGCTTATCTGATTCACATAGAACATTTTCTTCTGCGTACGTAATAATTTGGTGAGTGTGTTTTTGTATGAAACATATTTTTTCTTATTTTTTTCAGTGGGATTACATCTATATTTATAAAACAAATTATTTTTCCTGTTTATAGATCGTAATATAGACTGGGTTATCCACGGGAGTCTTGGAATTTGCTTATATCTATTTTTTATATTACGCAGGGGAATATGGTTATCGATTTCGGAGGTAAGAGTAGATATGAAATAGTCATAAGACAAGTTGACATCTGTAGTGTTGTATACAGAAGACCAGTCGATTTCTTTTAAACTGTTTTGAAGACTTATAAGATTATCTGCAGTAATCTTACGACGCTTATAATAATTATTTTGTTTATTCAGTTTGATTGGTACCTGAGCAAATATAGGAAAATGGTCAGTGATGTCTGAGAGGACGATACCAGACTCAGGAAGTGGAAAAACATTACAAAAGATGTTGTCTATGAGGGTAGCCGATTGGCTGGCGACACGGGTAGGCTTGGAGATTAATGGTAAAAACGAAGCAGACATTAATGTTTCTACAAATTCTTTTGAAGTGTTTTGGGAGTTACATTTCATGAGATCGATATTAAAATCGCCCATCAAAAATGTATCTTTATTAAGTATCATGGGATTTTGTACTAAATCCTGCAAAACAGTCAAAAAATCATTTAAATTCGAACGAGGGGGCCTGTAAATTACGCCAATCATAATATTTTTTCCATGTGGATTTATCAATTCAATAAAAAGGGATTCAAGTACATCGCTCATAACACTAATCTCCTCATGTATGATATATTTAAATTTTTTCGAGATGTACAAACCAACTCCACCACCAACTCTCTCGCTTCTATTTCTAAATACAAATTCGAATCCGGGTAAAGAAAATAAATGACTGGTATTAGAGTTCAGCCATGTTTCTGTTAACCCTATGATGGAGCAAGATTTATGATCTGGGTTTTCTAAGAGTAAGCGCAACTTATCAAAATTTTTGTTGATACTGCGTATGTTAAAGTGAGCTAACAAAAATTTTTCACCAACTGTATTCGTGATCCGATTTTTATACTGATTTTCGGTCAAATAAACACACGATGGACTCTGGACTGGATCATTTGAGTCAAAGTTATATTCAAATTCTTGTGCTGAGGTATTGTATTTATCGGATATGTAATCTTCATATACACTGGAAATAATATTTACATGATCAGATTCAGAGTGCCTTACTGTGTTATAGAATTCATCACTATTCAAAGAATTAAAAGCAAAATTTGTTGCGTTAGCCATGGGTTAAAATATAAAACATTCGGGAATTAATAGCTGGCTTCCCGTCTGGTCCTAGCTCAGCAGCTACGTGGGGGTATGCAGACCTAAAAGAAGAAAGGAAACCGAAATGCGTACAGAGAAACATGAAACACACACAAAACAGGGAAACGAACATGAACACAGATGACACAGAATCAACATCGTTGCGGATGGTACACAAGGCCATTGCCTCGTGTACAATGCCTAACATGAACTTATTCAACAAGCAAGGACGTGTGCTACACGTACTAGGCAGTGGAGAGTGGAAGTGGACAGAGCTCCCACTGACAAGAAAAAAATGTAAACAATCAGCTATTTACCGATATACATTTGTTTGGCAGGAAAAGAAATCATCCTTCTGTGGCAGCAATTACATAGCCAAATACCTACAGTCAACCTCATCTAGGGGACAGAAAAACCCTTTGAGGTATGAAAACTTCAATTTCGAAATGTCAGTCTATGTTTATTATCGAAAATCAAAACAGGTCAGACATCAACAGTCATCATAAAGAGATATCTGAATGTAGCAAAATACTGTATATGAGCGTACACTTGACATCTTTCACACTAGTATACGTTTAAGCCTATCACAAACAAGCTCAGTCTACACACTTCGTGTGCATTACCCAAAGACTTTACACACACACACGAACACACACAAACTCAAACATAATTTATGCACGTACAAACTCGTGTACACTATGTTTATTTATGGTATTCTATACATACCATTGTGTGATTACTGTATGTGTTTCTGTATGTTGACCATACATTCCTTACTTACAAACCTTGTTTCATTTTCTCAAAGAATCCTATTTGACATAAATTCGTAATTTTATATATATATATTGATATTTGTTTAGTCAGTTTTTAGAAACGAGGGAGGCTGAAGAACGGAACCCTATTTTCAAGTTCGGATAAAACGAACCTTTGAAATAAGTAACCTTTGGATTGTTGCAACATTGTACAATAACGAATTCCAAGGTAGGCTATACGAAGTAGTGTGCATGGAATATTTTAATCACTGTTTATTCGAAACGATATACAAGCTAATTCTGCCAGTCTCATTTGTGTATCTGCATTCTAATTTATTTCACAAATTACTAAAAACAACATGAAAACATTATCATGGCCATTTACAGGAAAAAAGAAAATATAAACATAAGCGCTTTATTTACTACACCAAACACAAAATTGTTTGTAGCTGTACGCACTCATCTGTGTTCAGAAATCATCAGTAAGATCCATGCATACATCAAAAGCCCAATTAGCTACCATGTATATAAAATGCTAACCACGTGAACATTCTTGTTCACAATAGAGGACACTAATAAGTATCATACATATACACTGTACCTTTCTTCGTCCATCATCTGCATAAACACGTGATACCCGATGTTAAACAAGTTTCTACTTTTGATATAATTTTTCGTTAAAGGAAACCTTTAGATTTTCTTTCTATTGTTGTCCACACATGACATCATAACCTTTAATTGTCTAGGATCCTCATCCAGCGGGTCCAAAAACAAAATGTTAAAAATTCATGACTTTTGCATCGATTGTCCGATTTTCCTCAAACTTTCACTGATGTGTTCTACTAATGTTGCTGCTTTCACATTTCTCTTTGGGTTTTGGTTTTCTTTAACCATGAATTAGAAACCGATGGTATGGTAATACACGCCGCACAAGTACAATGTAGCCCTGTGATAAAATGACTCTTCGTGAATTCTTTCGAAATTTGAAATATCAATTGCTCGACAAGAAACATTGACTGTCCGTTTACACAAGAATAAAAACTCCTTTAGGTCTATGATAGTTCAGTTATAACAGAAACTATTAGAATTTACTCGAAAAGCCAATATAGGGAACGCCGCTTGATATTCAATCACCACACAATGCAAGATACATAATTTTGTACATACAAATATACATGTGAGAGGAATGGGATCGCGAGTGAAGCGTTTGGCGATTTGTCAAAAGGTCTGGGTAGGTTTGTGGGTTTGAGCAACTTATTAATGCGAGACTTGGCACGCTGCTGACTGAGCCGGGCAAGCGATCGTGGCACCACATAAAGAGACTTAAGACAGAAAAGTGTCAAAAAGTGCTAGCGGAATCAGATCGTTCTATCTCAATTCTAAAAATGCAAAAGCTCCGTCGTGTGGGAGAGAGCCACCCCTTCCACCCCAACCACTGTCAACTTTATGTATCAATATGGTATCGCACGCGCGAAACAATTACGAGCTGAGATACCGCGATTTAATCATTCAGTTATCTGTAAATATTTATTTTTCTTACTTTTTTTGATAGCAAAAAAAAAAAAAAAAAAAAATCCAACAATTTTTGCCAAAGGTGTGCACCAGATCGCTGAATTTCAAGTCTGAAGTGAAAAAATCTCCCTGGTGTTGGAATATGGATACCCCTCGTCCCCCCCCCCCCCCTCTCCATCTCCGCTCCGTCGCACAGATATTCCATGTCCACTTACTCTCCTCCCTCCCCCCCCCCCTCCCAATCGTGAAAACGGATCGACGCCTGCTCTTGGTTTTGACCATTATTATGGTTGTAAATTTGTTAGACGTTTTGTTAGACGGTTTGCTAGATTTTGTTTGATGAGAGGTTGAGGGCAGACTAATTTCTTGTGGCTTTTAGAGATAAGAAGGGGACCATTATTATACAGACCTGATCTAACTTTAATCTCCATACCACTATCATATGGTATTCAGCAAAAGCCTTTATTGTAAATAATACAAGTCCCATTTTCGCCAACATCAGTGGGCGAGAATATGAAGAAGGCAACAGCCATAGAAAACCGTTGTCTTTTCAATATTCTTAAATGCAAAGAATGATTTAAAAATGTCAAATTCATCTTTGAAATTAAAACTTCAGATGGATCTCGACGAGTAAATCGTTAAAAACCTGTGCGAAATGAAATAAAAACACACATACACGCACGCACGCACGCACACACAAAAACAAACAAACACAAACAAACAAACATAACGTGCATAAGGGGAAAGATCGATGCCCAATGTCCGGGTTTCGCTTGAATCTTGCCGCTTCTCTCTCCGTTACTGCTGAGAAATCAAGTTTAAGGGAATATTATGAGTATCTGATATTTCGCTTTCATGCAACCTGTTTGGTCGTGTTTGCTGTTCCCGTCGTCTTCTCTTGCATTTGACGCACCAACCTCGCAACACAGCCCTGAAATCCGTGAGTCGAAACCAGTAGATCGCAGGATTCAGAACGGTATTGAGTAACGGGAGAGAAACGCAAACTTGTTCTGCATGTAGGTATGCGTTTGAGATCATGATTCCATCATTATAGGCAGACGAATACGACAAGATGATCATGACGGCTTGAGGGCACACACATAATATAGTCGTCGCGGAAATTAAAACAAACGTTATCAAGATTCTCTTATTGGTCTCATTTCTAAGTGACAGATTCGCATTTCGAGATGATGACTCAATTGCTCTATAAATTGTGTAATATATTGCCACAATGGCCACTTGGCTAGCGAGAATGGTAACGGCAAACCCCAAAAAAGCATGAGACTTTATTGGAAAACGATATGTGATGAAGCATAGGAGTCCGACAACAAGCCAAATCAAAACAACTGCTAGGATCAGCCTTCTTGGAGTGACCCAGTTGTCGTGACCCAGCGGGTCGAGACGTACCGCAATCAGCCGATGGATGGCTAGTCCTAGTGTAGTCAATATCGACGTAAGCACGGAGGGCACGAGCAGATCTACACTAACAAAGTGGAGCAAATTTAGCCGGTAGTCACTGATCTGATTGACGAAAGACAGCAAAGAGAGACCAACAACATATGGTTAAAATCATAATTTAATGATTTTCCATTATACGAATGACATAAATTAAGCAGGCGTAACGAAAACGTATGAGATCTTAAAGGGCTCGTATAGTTTTGGTTGAGACCTAACTTCAGGTTTTTTAAATTTTTGGGTGAGATAATGTGAAACCTCTTGTGAAATAATTATGAAAGAGCATGTAATTCCAAGAGGAATTCAACGTTTATTCAATGAAAATTGGTTATGAAATGGCCGAGATACTCAAAAACAGAGCAATATTAATAAAATGTGGGACCCACATTTTATTACGATCGCTTTGTTTCACTTTGTTTTTGGATGTCTCAGCCATTCCAAAACCGATTTTCATCAAACAATCTTTGAATTCCTCTTAGAATGGCATGCTCTGTACTATTTCATAAGTGGTTTCTTGGTATCTCGCAAAAATTTAAAAGCCAAATCCTCAGCTCCACCACTACTGTACCATCCCTTTAACCTTTTCTGTGTCTGAGCCTACTGATAATGGGTAAGACGCTATGGTGTTGTTGTTGTTGTTGTTGTTTTTATTTTTTTTTATAGTAAGCACAAAAGTTGTTAAATGCATTGGAAAGAGACAATTGCCACAAGTATAAAGTGATGTATCACATCATAACTGACTTAACGCATATATACTGCAAACGACAAATATCGGAATTAGTATTCATAAACATAAAAAAAAAAACAATATTACAGAAGATAGAATCGGACTCACAAATTACACGTATAGAAATAGATATTTTTTTACCAACAAATCATTCTTTATTTCTACGGAGAGATTCTTTTGAAAGAAGAACAATAGAAACGAACCTCATGATCTGCTTTAAAAACATAAGTAAGCCATCCAACTCCAAAAAGAGCAGTAAGACAATCAGATAAGGCCAAGTTGAATATGAGAATGTTCTGTTTCCTCCGCAGGTGGCTACTTGCAAGAATTGCGAACATTGTAAAAATGTTGACGATAAGCGCGAAAAAAGATATTAGAATTGTAGAATAGATCAGAATCTTTTTCCACAAACTTTCTTCTGGGTTATAGATGTCTCGATACTCCAACGGCAAATTTCCGTATTCCATCCACGATGATTTTATGCTTTCCATCTTGCCAAGAGGGTTTCGTAAAGACGCCAAGTATAGACCAATGTATACGGACAAATATCATTGAATTGTGACGAGTGTACAGCAACTAATTCCCTTCCTTCATGTCCTTCTGGGGCGACCGCACAGAAACGTTGTAAGCGCTAACAGCGCACTAACAGTACTTAATAGTGGTGATGTTTTCACAACTCACAGTGCCAGGGGCACCGATAGTGACAATGTTAGTGAATAATTTCTTGCGTGCGTTGGAACTTCAGTTGTCTCCTTTTTATAACATGCAGTCATACTTCAAAATAGATCGACCTAGACCTAATTAAGAATGTGGTGGGTTGTGGGCAACATAGGTTTTGCTGATGACGACACGAGGAGACCAACATACAATCCTTTTCAAAAAGAAAGTGAAAGTGACTTTTTTTTTCCCCTGGAAATATCGGTTTTCCAAATGTGTGCTTATTGACATTGTAGGTCTTGCTCGGGAAAGAACACTACGGTGAGTAGGTAGGCTACCCGTACCGTTTACCGTATCATACCCTAAATACAATCAATGCAACTATAAAGGACAAGATCATCTTCAAAGACATGCGGATTGAGTGAATGCAACATACCAAGAGGCCATACATCAGTGAAAGTTTGAGGAAAATCAAACAATCCGTTCAAAAGTTATGAATTTTTGAAGTTTCTGCTCAGTCACTGCTGGATGAGAAGACTTCTACAGCTTGTGATGTCATATATGTAGAACGATATAAAGAAAGTATATAGAAAATTCAACTTATTTTCACTTTTCTCGCAAAATAAAAGAACACTTGACTTGCCTCTTTCAGAAGGTAGGGATTTTTTTTTTTATTAAGCGTTAAACCCTTATCATACGTCAGTGACAAGTCGAGGAAATGTGCACTTCTTCTTTTCTTTTCTAAATACATTTCGTGAAATTCTCTTATATTTCGAATTTCCTTATATCGTTGTACGCATAATGCACTATTATTATTATCATTATCATTATTATTATTATTATTATTATTAGTAGTAGTAGTAGTATTTATTCAGCAATTCAACATACAATACAAGCGGACATAAAATACCAACAGAGAATGGTATACATGATATAAAAATTGTGGTGATTCTAGGTGCATGCCGCTGGTTGCCAGGGGAGGAAAAGGCAAACTTAGTCACCGAGGCTCGAGGCCTTCCTCCCCCACACTGTAGCAGTCTTCTCAGCCAGCAGTGACTTCAAAAATTCATCAACTTTTAAACCGATTTTCTGATTTTCCCCAAACTTTCACTGATGTGTTCTACTAATATTGCTGCATTTACTCAATCCACATTTTGTAGGTGGACTTGAAATAGGCTACATACCCATTAAAGCCAATTTATATGATGAACTTTATTATTGCAACTATTGTATAGTATTTATAACTAGAAATGCCGCTATATGGCGACTGGTTGCCTACGTCACTTTGCATGGTTCTCCCAATATCGGTCTCATACGCCTTGACAAATTGAGGTGATGACAGTTTCACATAGCTGGTAAAGAAATCAAATGACATGTTTGTCACAAATGTATCGAGTGTGTTTCTTTTCTTTGAGCTTGGTTTCATTTGAACGAATGGCTAACCATTTGTGTGGCATTATTGCATAATGTTTGGCTGACAAGCGTTGTGCTTTACAAAACTTATAGTATACAGGCCTACTCCATGTAACATTTATTTTTTCGTCAGTGTATAGTCTGGAGCTCGAACTTGTTTTCTTTTTTTTTTTGGGGGGGGGGGGAGGGGACGTTGGTATACAACGTTTAGATTACGAGGCTTTTTTTGTGTGTGTAGATTGGTGTTGTATTATATTCGTATACAAGATAGGGCCTCATCCACGTCAAGCTCCGCTTA